>NW_010198284.1:214454-241028 GCF_000695765.1 Mesitornis unicolor
GAAGGACGATTATTTTGTCAGCGGGGCTGGGTTGCCGGGCAGATTCAAGGCAGAGAAAGTGGAGTTTCACTGGGGTCAAAGCAACGGATCGGCTGGCTCCGAGCACAGCATCAATGGCAAGAGGTTCCCCGTTGAGGTGAGTAGAAAGACATGCATTTATGTTCTTGGAAAAAAAATAAAATCAGAATGTATTGCTGTAGTTTGAGACGACTGTGAAATGGGGCAATGTTTCCTTCAGTGAACATATCACTTTCAAGGCCCTTCCGGCCCTCGCAGCACTCTATCTATCATCTCTTATGTGCTTTTGCAATGTCAGCTCTGAGCTCTTTACTAGCATTGCCAGCTCTCGCATCCCATGGGTTAAGTTGCAAACAGCCACTTTTCTGGTTTCTCCCATAAGCTTTTCATGTGTGGGAGGATCTCCTTGCAAATATCCGCTAAGTGACCTCCTTGTCCTCCAGATCTTTTCTTTCCCATGTCGCTTGCAAACAAATACCAGCAGCCTGGGAGCCATCGTGCCGAGACTGCTGTCTTCCAGCAGTACTACTTCCTTGCACACATACAGCCCCCTCTACCTGTATTCGGCTGTGGTCCCTTGCCTTGTGCTGACAGGACGTCTACATTAAACTGTGCAAACAGCTGTGCGTTTGCTCTGCCTGCGCAGCAGCCAGCTGGGCCCCAGCCAGCCCTGCTTTGCCGGCCATGCAGATGCTGCAGCAGGAGCAAGGTATCGACTTGGGCACAGAACCCTGCCAACGTGGCTGTGTTCAGAGCATGGGGCTGGGCAACCATCCGCAGCTTGACCACAAGGCTGTGTTTTTAGATGACAGGGAGAGTCCTGGCGCCACGAGCTGCTCTGGAGCCTGGCGCGGTTGAGTCTTGGCTCGTGACTGACAGTCCTGGGTCGCTCTGTTGGCCGTGCAGTGTTTTCTGTGTCAATAGAGTTTGTTGATACTTCTCACTTCATATTCAAGGTTTTTCATGGTGAGATAAAACAGATGTTATCTGGGATTACCTTTGCCTGTCGGTAAGCAGATAAGCACTTCTGGAGCGTGGCATGTGAACGTGAGCAGGCTGCGGGGAGCTGTGCTTCCCTGGAAAGTTCACATCTGGGCAGAAATGGTTGTCTTGAGATGGGTCTTGCAAGCTTGCAGCTTGCTGTAATTCATCACATGTGGCTTTAGCAAAGTCATGTTTCAGGAGGTGAGGATCAGCTTTCAAAGTACAGAGGGAGGTTGTGATAGACTGGTGCATGACCAAAACCTCTGATTTTCACCTCCCTACTTCAACTGCCCCATCACATGAGAATTAGAAGCCATTTTTTGTTTCCCAGTTCTGAACCTATGTGTTGGCTGTTCTGTGTGGCAGAGATTTATTTTCTTATTTTTTAGTGAGCTTTTTCAGCAGTTTTCTGGCTTGCTGTAGCTGTGTTTTCTTACAAGGGGCCACCCCTGAACACATGGAGCAAAGGCCCAAATATTGTCATGAAGCCTTGTCTCAGCTGGAAATGCAGATGTTTGCAACCCAGTTTTTGGGTGGCAGAAGGAGCCCTCGGGAAGTCTACAGAGCCAGTCAACTCCTCTTTTGAAATTTCAGGGAATGGAGATGGTAAAGGCGCCTGGGCCTTCTTGTTTGTGTCAGAAATGGTATTTCCACTTCACAAACTCTTTCTTATGATGCCAAGGCTATTTGATGCTGGCATGATGAATAGAAGCTATTTTACTTAGGGGAAAAGCAAATTCCTAAGAGAGAATTTTCCTTTCTTCCAATTCCCCCCCCCTGCCCCCAGTTAATTGGAATACTGATTTTTTTTTTTCTGCCTAAGAATTCCAAATTTCAATTGTGTGCTGAAAAGGGTTTTCCATGGGTGGATTTTGAAGGGTCCAGTAGGTCTAAGGTGATGAAAACGAGTCCTTCTTGCTGATACATGCAAAAATAGTCCTCGTAGTTGGGATTGGGCCTCCCAAACAGTAACTGTACATGTATGCATAGGAAAGCTTTAATTTGTAATGCTAATTGTAGTTCAGCTTGTGACTGTCTGATGTGGCCTTAATTGCCTGGTACTGGGAGGTCTGCGCCAGAAATGTTGTACTTCATTCGAGAAGTGGCATTGCTAGGAAGGCTGTAGAAAGGAAAAACCAAGATCCTATCCTGCAGAAAGCAAAGCCTAAATAATTTTGATTATTCTGAGCCCATGGACGTAGGTGAAGCTTTTAAGGAGCACGCAGGTACTGACGTCCCAGGTCTGCAGCAGTTACGGTGGTGATGCAGCTGAAAGGAAACAATTTTGAGTCTAATTGTGCGACCAGATGTGGGCTAAGCAAAAGCCATTAATTCCAAAGCACATCCCAAGGGAGCGCAGATCAGCTTCATCCGTAGAAGTTTAGATGTTTTTTCCTCTGGGAAACAAAGTGCTAGCTGGTAGTCTTTTTTCTTGAAGAGGATGCAGAAAGTAATTAGAAATGTCAGATATAATCCAGAGCATTATTGTTTGACCATGTTGTTTGGTTTTTATTATTGCAACTAATGTGTCAGATGGTAAGGCTGTCTACGTTAATTGGTTTCCTTCATTGAAGCCCATCTGGATCATATTTTTTTGTGATTTATATGTTAAATTAGGTGGTAAGATACATGAGAACATCCTTTTGTTTCCTGCTTTAAAGGCATGTCGGATCAAAGGCGCATTATCCTGCAGTACTTTTATGCATATGAGGCACATAGTGATTCCTTTTCAGACCTTGGCATATGTAATGGTATTCTATCATTATGTGGTCTTGACTGCTTATTTATTGATTAGGTTTTCCTTGGTGATACTTGAGCCCCGTGAAGCCATTATGAGCTTTGGCTGTCTCTGAAGTAGCATTTGTGAATGGAGATGTCCACGTGCCTCAAACTTTCATCCCCAGCCAGGTTCTGGTTCGTGGTGCCAGGCCTGGTCTGCATTGGTTTGAAGTTTCTTTTTCCCTCCTCCTCCTCATTTTAGCCCAATGATCTCGGGTGAGACCAGGAACTGGTGCTGTGGTGCTGGAGATTAAAGCAATGCCATTAAGCGCATTGCTGTGCAAGTGGAGCACGAATCCTAATGAGGATGTGGGCTCTGCGCCAGCTTAGAAAAAGTCTCTCTCCTTTTTTCTTCAAGTTAGGAAAAGTTTTTAACATTGCATTCTCTAAATTTTAATGAATTGCTGACTCCTTTGTATTTTGTTATTGTTCTCCGCTATAATTACTCAGGTTTTTCTTTTTCTTTCTGAAGTCGAAGCGCTATAAATGAACACGCAAATGCTGGAAACCATTTAAATAGCGAAGTGACAAAATTAAAATAGAGAAGATGAGCTTCCCTCAGGCCAGGAGAGAACCCAGGTTCCCCTCATTAGAGCCAAGAGGAGTAATTGCAGTGCTTTAATCTCCAGTGTCACCGCACTGGTTACCAGCCCCTCTTGCAGCTCCCTGCTAGGAGGGAAACCCGGCACTGAATATTTCCTAGGCAAGTGAAGCACTGACGTGGCACTGCTGTGCTGCTGGAATTCGGTACCACCGTCCCGGCATTACCGTGATTTTATTTGAGCTGCTTCGTACTCATTTTTATGCAAAATGCTGATTATTTCTGTGAAGAGCAGAAATCTGAAGAGTGATTTTAATCATGACTGTGTTAATTTGATGTGAGCTTTGGCTGTTTATGAGCTTTCTCTTTAATGGCGCTAATTGTCAGTTATAATGTGAACACCATTATACAGTAATATACAGTAATTTATTTAGTAAATGAGAATCTTATTCCAAGGACCATACTGCAATATGCCATAGAGACCTCATCCCTTTAATCTTACATGAACAAACTTGCACTGTCTAGGCCAAGCTGGTAATAAGAACATCAACTTGGCTTCTGAAATAGCAATGTGATTTTGTCCACACGAGTGCCAACCTGCATCCTTTTGGAGATCTCAAGTTCTCCACTAAAAAAATATATATTCAAAAAAACCCCAACAAAACCCCAGAAACATCCCAGCAGCAGATGAAGAGCTAGCACCCTTTCATGTCCATTAACGAGCTTTGACGATACGTTGATGGATTAATTTTACTAAATTACTCTTACAAAACAATCATTTGCATTAACAATTCTTGCTCTTGATTAAGTGCGTTTCTTAGAAGACTTTCCAGGTTCTAATGCTGTTTTTTTTGTTGCTACCTCTTTGATTTTCTTCCTTTTCCCTTTGAATTCACACGCTAACTTCAGCGTGCTCTAGATCTACAGCTCTAGGTAGTTGCTGTAATTTAAATGCTCAGATCTCCTTGCCAAAGTTTACCGCTGTGGACTAGCCTACCTCTCATCATATCACTTAAATTCTGATGGTTTGGATTATCACAGGCAGAAGACAAACAATTTTGTTAATGTAGAAGAAGTGTGTGATATTTGGTCCATGAAAACCTTTACTATAGGGAATAAAGTGAGATAAGTTAACTTACTTTGTTTTATCCTGAATGTTAACTCTCTCTATCACTTTTGGAGTCATCTACACTATATGTCCAGTCTTTTGTCCACCTGTTGATACCAGGGGATATTTGCTTTTTAATGTTAGAATTGAGGCACTTTGTGTTACTTAGTTTTACTCCTGGTGCATTTATAAGATTTTTTTAGATTTCTGTGTGCTTTTTTGCCTTATTAAAAGAAGAACGTATCACAGTATGCTTTCCTGAGATACAGGAGAGAACTAACCCCCTTCCTTGCTGTGTTGCAGCTGCGTTTACTGTTCCTGGCATCCAGCATATCTGGTAATTGTAATTTTGCAAAGATCTCTGGTGTTGGCTTCGAGCGCAAGTAGAGACTAATTGTGAAATAGGGAGCCAGCGTTGGTTTTATTTCCTTATATTCTGTTTACTAGTTGCTCTTCAAATTTCCTTGCCTCCATCTGGCAGCGTGTAGCAAAGTAGAAGTCAATAAATGATGGAGGGACCTAAAGAGGGCCATTGGGAATATATCACAGTGAGAGACTTCGGCTGTCTGAAGAAATTTGACTGTGATGCTCTCTCCAAGGACCAAATCCTCACTTCTAAGGGGATACTTGGAACTCCCGGTGACTTTGATGGGACGTGCACTGGTGAAACCCTGAGTGAGGATTTGGCTCCGTGCTCCTGCTGTCTGTGCTGTGGAGTGCCCGGGGAATTTAGCATGCACTGCTTATTTCATGTACATCTCTTATGGCACCCCTGACTTAATCATTCAGACAAGGAGATGGCTTGGGGATTTTCACTTTTAATTTTTTTATTTTTTTTTTTCCAAACTGACAATTAGCATGGTTTTTTCCATCTGTTTTCTCTCAGTCTTCTGCCTCCCCTTTCCTCCCAGTCTTCAAGGGTCCAGATAGCCATAAAATACTCTAAAAATACATGATGCTAAAAAGCAAAAAAACCTTGTGTCTTATCTCCAGTAAAGTAAAATTTTACTCCAGGAGTCTCCAGACTTTACTTCTCTTTGCTCTTCACCACTTTTAAAGCTTGTTTCTCATCATCAGGAAATGATCATGTCATGATTTTAAAACATAAAATTGGATATATTGAGCACGTGGCTGCATTTCCATCATGTTGCACCGCAGAGACAGTGAGCAGTGCAAGTTAAACATCGTGTTATCACTGTCTGGTTTACTGGTTTATTTCTGTATTGTAGCTGATACACTGTCTCCTCACAGTTGTCTTTAGTGCCTCCCATATACTGATGGGAGAATCAGTTGAGACTTTAATTAATGGCTTTATTGCAATCAAGGTTCCATTTTATTGCGGGATTCTTCATCTTGTAGTAGTGAAATATTTAGTCTCCATCTGGCTGATCTTTTCTGTGAATGCCCTGTGATAATTAAGAAGAAACATTAGAGGATGGGCTGAAATTAAAATATGTTTAGTGGAGGGGTTACCGTATCTTGAGACTGTTCGTGTAGAGACCCAGACAAAATTTAGGGACGGTAACAGCAGTTTGGTTTTATGGCAGCATCTTCCCACTGTCTGATCCCGGTAATTTCTAGAGCGAGTTGCAAATGTTACCATGCATCCAGAGCTGTATTTTGAAATAACTGTCCAGCAGCCTGAACCAGATATAACTCTTATCGTGTTGGATGGGAATGTCCTGCTTTCCCCAAAGGATTCCCACTGTCTTGTTGAAAAGGTCTGAGGCGGCAGCACCACACTGCAATTATGGTATGTTAATGATGAGCTAAGAGTAGTACATTCCTCTTAACATAGATCCCTGATTTTCTACATGATTAATTGGAATCTGGAAAGACTGACAAGGAGAAGGAGGATCAGATGGGGTGAAAATAAGAGATAAGAGGCTGACAGCCAGCTCTTGTTGTAAAGGAGAGTTATTTTGAATAGGAGAAAAAATCAATACAAAGGTTGGAGAATTTGACAGAGTTATAAGAGCTACTTTAATGAAAGGTAGCAGATTCAATAGGATTGTTACTTGAAATGTGGGATTGTCGGAGTTGGAGCAATGGGACTGTCTCTCCCCAGCTGTGAAGGTGAGATTTACGTGCTGAACTTGCTGGGTGCTTAGGTCACTGGTTTTACTGGTATTCACTCTGAGCACTCAGTGTGGCAAGAAAAGGGAAAAAAAGTATGTATGGGAGCTTGGTAAATTCTGTTTTTCTGGAATAATTACTTGAGTATGGAGGAGAAGGAGGACAGCGGTGATTTCCTCTGTCCTTCAGACAAGTCTGACAGTCCTGGGACTCTGGGACATCTTCCCCTGGAGATGCAGGACCTTCCAAGAGGCCCTCTGGGAATAACAAAGGTGGATAACATTTAGGTTGGGGAAAAAAAGAACTATTGGATGAATATGTTAAGAAGTGATAATGGTTCCTTGGCACACAAAAGCAAAACCTTTATGTGGTTAATGGGCTTGTTTGCCACTACTTCCAATGGAAGTCATTTCACTGGGTCTCAAGCAGTGGGAATGGATATCACCAGTGTTAATCATGATTTAAGGCAGCAAGCAGGAAATGACTTAAATTGTCTATTATACTGGTGCTTTACTGATTGCATTTTTGTATTTTTTTATCCTGAAGAATTCTAAACAGTTGCTATAATTTCATGCCAAGAAAATAAATTACGTCAGATGTGTTTTTTGCAGTTAGAAAACTCAGTACATTTATTCAGGTTTTACTTCTTTTCCTGCTTTATCACATGCTAAAGAACTGTTTTCTAAGGGATGATGACCAAATGCTTGTGTAAACCAGAAAGGAAGATACATCCTACTGTCTGGTTATTCACATGTCCAAAAAGGTTTTCATTAAAATTGATTATATAGCACGAGTCACCAAAAGGCTTTTTAATTCTAGGGGGAGGCAGGCTGTGAAACACATTCACTGCGGACTGTGCTGGTCAGTAGTGTCGTATTTAAGCTCTTGCCCTCCACCTGAATCCCTCCGCTGTCTCTTATGCTGAGTTTAAGAGCTCTTTGGGACAAAGAGTGTTTCTTTGCTGGGTTTGTGCAGTGCCTGCCCCAGAGGAATTCCTGCTCTGGGACACAGCAGTGCCGCTGCGGTAACTGCGGGCTTTGTTTTTCCTATGATAAAGCTTCACATGATGTAAGAGATCAGGAACATCAGTATGAGCATAGTCCCTGTTATTTCCCCAGTTCACAGTCATTGTATTTCCAGACAGGATGGAAAGGTTAACTAAAGTTGAAAAATAATCTAAAATACAGCAAGAGTTTACTGTCGGGTAGAAATGAAATAGCAATCAAGTGGTTGAAAACGAGAAAAAAAAGGTGTGTTTGCTCGTGCTTTGAGACACACAGCACTCATCTTTCTGTAAAGAAAAGACTGCTTGGGGAAAACAGTCGTATTCCCGAATACGCATGTCCTCTTGCTCCCTACTTTTCTACTCAGCTTAATAAGCAAAACTCGATGTTCTCTAATTAGTTGGGCTTTCCAGCACATGCCTCAAAAGGCCAGTAATGCTCTTTTCTATCAGCATCCCACCTAGGCGGGCTGTCCTTTATCCTCTGGCTTCAGAGGAGGAGCAAAGAGGGCTCCTGTTTCCAGGAAATCTGCAGCCCCTTCTGTTTCCTGCCTGCGGCTGCCTCCAGGAACGCCTTTGTTAGAGCGTCCCTCAAAGAGGGCTTGGGTGTCACTGTCCATTGACCATTCGGGTTGGTTTTGTATAAAACATAGCTCCTGATCCTCACCTGTGTAAGAAATTACAAATTTGGGTTCCCACCAGAATTGGAAATAGCATTTCTAAGAGGTTTTCCCCCTGCAGTGGGTTAACAGTTTGTTAATAGTTTAGGCAACCACAGAAAATGGCACCTGGTCTGCCAAAAGAGCACTGGTGTATCCAGAAGGGTCTGATAATTGTCCAGGAAAAGAAGATTGAAACTGTCTATTGAGTAAGTTAAGGATTAATCATTCTCCTCTGGGATTTGGAGGCAAATTCAATTTTTCCGTAGACTCTCGGGCACCACATAAAGAGTAGAGAGGCAACCTTGCTCAGCCTGGATGGTGAATGTAACTTGAGAATTAAAAATAGGCATTAGCACAAAAATCCATCATAAGTAGAGTTACAGAAGGGAGAGAAATCTCTGGGATTTGATTGTGCCAGCGATGGATTAAATTTCTTGAATTTTTTCTTTTTTTGCTTTATAGAGTTTTAACTATATTCTGTGTAGTGAAGTTCATGCCTGCAACACTGCTTTTGTTTGCTCTTTACCTTAACTGGGTTGCCGTAAGGGTGATTTCAATTGATTTAGAGTGATTTTTATTCCTACCTGGAGCACTTCCGTTCCTTCAGGATGGCAGTGTCTACAACTAAGATAACAAGTTCAGTACTCAGTGCCTCCATGCAGCACTTGAGGACTCTCAGAGTAGCAGATTTAACTTTTTAAAATGCAAAACTACCCAAGGATGAGTAGCCAAAATTACAGAATTCATCCGAAAAGAAGAGGAGACCTCTTTTCTTCAGTTTCTTCTCACCCTTGGTTGAGAGGGAAATTTTGTTCTCCTTTCGCAGAGGTGTAGATCCTCTCAGGGCAGACTGGTGCTCTTGAGGAGAAGGTGGCTTGCTGAGAGCTGAGTGACACATTTAATCTTGTGGTGGCATGTACCAGGCAGGACCATGACATCCCTGAAGAAAAAGAAATGTCATTACATCCAGTTCAAAACAGGGGATTGCAGATAACAGGAAGGTTTTAAAAAAGATTTGCTTGAAATTCTTTGCTTGAGAGGCCTCATTCTGTTTGGGGCTGAGGAGTGAGAGCACTCACTTACTGAGCTGCATTCAAAAGATGAAATTTTGAGAGAGTAAAAACTCATTATTTCCTGAACATAAATGGAGTCACCCATCCTCACATCCATAGTCATGTCTTTCTCTTCAACCTTATCTAATATTCCCCTTGCTCCTCATTTAACTAGGAAAAATTTTAGGGGCCTTTACCTCTAGAAAACACCCAGAGTAGATACCTTCAATCCTCTCAGTCACTGATGTTAAACCACATGCTGTTTACTAAGTAATGCTGAAAGCCGCATGCTGTTGTTGCTGGCACACCATTTATGAAAGGCCTGTTAGCCCTCCCACTGAACCATATGGTGAATTATCAGACAGTTTAGTAGTAGCAAGGCCAAGACCCAAATTGGTCAAAACTAAAAAGGATATTCCTTATGTTGCCTCGATAAAATGTTCACCTTCCTATTCCCTTTGTAGCACTGAGGCTGTGTGTGCTGAGCTGCGTGTCCTTCCCGGCCGTAGCCTGGAGGGGAGTTGCTGTATTTCCGGGGTACAGGATTACGATCTTACGATCTTAGTCTTTCAAGAAACTGAAAACAGCAATTTCTGGATGCTTGCAGCTCAAACAGCTGTTGTGTCGGTCCACTTTGAAGAAGAGAAATATGAAATATATATGAAACATATGAAAGCTCAAGTGCAGGGCTCAACTCTGAGGAGTTCGAAGGTGAGACCATGTAAGAGGAAATTAATGTTTTCTACAGAAGAAAAGCAAGCTCTCTTTTCAAAGAAAGCCTAGGAAACCATTTTGGCTTGCTTAACACTTGAGATAGCAGAACATCCACATGTGATCTCTGACATAATATTGCTGCATTATTAGCAGAGTTAGTGCAGATGTTTTCCTATCATGATCAAGTAAGATAGAAGTGGAAAACAATTTGGTACCACTGCAAGGAATAATTTGGCAGCAGTCAGAAGCTGGAACTGGAAAAGGGCAGTAGGAGAGAAATAATTAGCAAGGATAATTTTCGGGCCTTGACAACCTGGCATGTCTCTCTAGCAGTGAATGGATTCACCTGACACCCAGAGATAGCCATCTGATAATAGCACTCGTAAGATCAATACATCGATACTCTATCCTTGAAACAGTATTTAAAGTCTGTTCTTAGGTTCATTTCTTTACTTCTGTAAAGTTATAGCAATCTGGGATTTGAGATAATGCATTCATTACAGCCTTATCGGCCCTTCTTCATTTACTGTATTTTAATGCATCTACCATGATTGCTGAAGAAGGATGCTCAGTGAGCTTAATCTGGTTATGCTTTAAAAAGAAAGGATGCTCAAAAGATTAAAATGGGGGCTCATACAGAACAGGTTTGAGAGTTTGCAGTGCTTACAGTGGCAGGGCGTTTTGTGCAGGAGGTATTTTGAACATAAACCTTGTGCAGTGCTGGCTCTGCAGACCTGGTGGCGAGGAGAGGACGGGGAGCTGGGCACAGCCCAGGCTTTGCCTCTGTGGATTGAGATTCTGCCCAGGCTCTTGCACTGCTAATAATGCCAAAATGTCACTGGCTTAAACCTAATGCTGCTGCTTTCTGTTAATGTGTCTTGCTGGTCCGCATCTTTTCACGTTGTGTGGAATTATTTGTGGGATTGCTCTGCACACTCCAGGACACGGGTATAGCATGTGTGTGCTTGAAATAATGCTCGTGCAGATAAGTAACATATGTAAGTACAGGAGAGATTTGGATCTGTTTTGTCTCCGTAGACTCACCAGTTTTCCCCAAATGTGTGTGTTTTGGAAGAATCTAAATAGGACTGGGAATTCCATGTTTAATGAGCGCTGCTGTGAAGGGCAGGTGATGTACTGCAGGGCACTGCAGTGATTGCATCGTGTCTGTGTGCTGTCTCTAGCAAGGGAGAAGCTCGTGTTGAAAAAGACCTATTTATCTAACAGCATCAACAACAAAAATATCCTTTTTCTGATAAGGACTGGAAAGATCAGTGACTGCCCTCTGAGCGCCCAGGAGGAATTATTTGTAGCTCTGTCTCTTGGCATTGCCGGTGCTTTACTGAGGCCTCCTGAGGGGACAGTGCCATCCCCGCATGCCACCACCGGCCTCGCTGGTGGGTGGAAAGTTCAGCACTTTCAAAACTGATCGGTTTTGTTCGTTTTAAGCAGATTATGGCGTGAAAGATGGAAGAGGCGATCAGAACTGGCAGGAAGCTGTGATTTGAATAGGACCTTCAGTTTGACACATGTTATGTCCTTAAGAGAGGAGTCAGTACCTGGTTCTTGTTGACAGGTGTGGCGATGGCCTTCGGGGATGATGGGCACTTGGTGAATAGCTAAATTGATTTGATAATCAGTAAGTGAATTTGCTAAGGGCAGGCACCACACACCTTCTTTGGGGCTTGGGTAACCTAGTGACAGCTTCTTTTAAATGTCTTAGGAGGTTTGGGGTTGTTTTTCCTTCTCTTTTCCTGGCGACAGCTCTGTACAGAGTTACTCCCAAATAAAAGCAGCAGTTTCTCCTCTTCGGCTGTAAAACTGACCTGAAGATGACCAGACCTTTTTTGTACAAAGAAGCTGCTGTCCCAGGTTAAATTCTCTCCCTTTTCTCCAGTTATGACCCGATAGCGGTGGTCATCATCAGGTCTGTAATGCTGATGTCCCATTGACAGGGCTATAGCATTTCATCACCTCTTTAGGTGGAGAGCATGGTGTTGTGGGCAGCCTTTGACTTGCTAGATGCCTTTTTTTACTGCATCACTCTGATATCCAGCTGGTCCTTTGTGTTCTAGGTAGCTCTCTCTTCCCCAACTATTACAAATAAGAGGCTATTGTTTGTTTTTTTTATTATCTGCATCCATAATTGTCCTCTGTTCTTAAGACATAAATTGAAATTGTGTCCTTCATACCATGATGCTCAAATGATTTCCTTTTCAACAAAGAGTATGTAATAAAGGTTAAAAATTATTTTTGCAATCCATACATTTAAGTATATGTTATTATCTGTTTTAAGGATGGATAATCAATGTAAAAAATTACACTTCCGTGTATTCCTAATAGGTCACTGTGTAAATATCCATAATGGAATCGATCCCTTAGCTTATGGCAACCATTACTATAGAGAGAGGTTTCACAATTAATGTATCAGACATTTGCCTTTCATACTTACACACAAAATGATTATTTATTGATTATTTTCAATCCAGGTTAATGATGTTGAAGAGGTTTTGTATCTCAGTTTAAAGTACTTAAAGTGCAGTTCAAACAGAATTATCATATCCCTTTCAAGAAGTTGTGACTAATACCTGAAGAGTGAATTTGCTCTACATTCTTTCTCATTTAAATATGCATGCATATACATTATATATAAATTAGGGATGTTTGTGCCCCTAGAAAGTCTTGGTGACGCATTCAGTATCAGCCTGGGGTGGTAACTTTCACTGTTTCTATAGTTTTGTTCCAATAGGAAATTGCTATAGGCAAACACTCAGGGGTTCACCCTGCTCAAAGCATCTGTGACTCTCATTGGGGTTAATGGGAATCTTGCGTTTGCCACCACAGGGAGGAGGATTTTCTTGCTGAGTGTAAACTTTTTTTAACTACGAATGTTTCCACAAGTTGACTAATGGATTCAGTTGTTCCTGCTAGAAATACCCACATAAGCACGGGCATTATCATCTCAGGTAATCAGCTGAGGAAGTGGCAGAGATGTGGCTTCTGAAAATCAGATGTTTGCCCCAGTATCTGCCAGGCGCCTTTTCTTGCAGTGCTCTGCTGAATGGAGGGGCCACCAGGCAGGAGAGGAGGAGCCACCGTGCCCACCAAAACTGGCACCGATGCGTATGCCAAATTCTGAAATGCATGCCCCAAACAGAAACCTCTCCAATTGAGCATTGAGCGTGGTTGCTGACTGCTGCAAGGTGATACAACATTTACCTGCACTGATGCTGTTTCAGTATAGATTTACCACCTCATCAGAACACGGTGAGGGTGGAAGACTGTCCAGTCCCAACGATTACACCCCGGGTGTGAGTGCGTAGTGGTAACCAGGATCTGGCTGTGACTGAAAGAGTGCTTGGCTGTGGAAGTGTAATTGTGAGGAGGGAAAACTACTGCATTTCATTGCAGTTCAGCAGAAAAAGGTTCCCAAGCTGTCAGCTGAACAGGTTTTCTTTAGCGATCAGCTTTTAGGTCAGGAAAAACAATTATATTTTTACTGTTACCTACTGTTTTATCTTTAACAAAGTAATTGCTGCCTAGAGCTGTTTATGAGCATGAAAAGCACATAGAAAATCAAACTATATGCTGAAAGACTTGTGTGATTATCATAGAACAATTTGCATTTGTAGAGCCTTCCAACTGAATATCATAGAGCTTTCTGGCAATATTAATGAGCAGCAGGAAGAGCATTAGAAAGGTGTGTGAGTGACTTAGGCCCCTGTGTCCCATTTGCGCATGGCTCTGAATACTTCCAGGTCAATACATGGTGGCTTCCGCAGTGTCTGAAAGTCAAGCCCATGAGCATCAACACAACTGTTAGTCCAGAAAGAGCTGGATCTCAGCTTCTGGCACTGTTTACCCTCTTGGTATGCATTTCTGTTCATAGCCTAGCTCTCTTGTGCAAGAAGTATCCAAAAACAGAAAGGTCTCTCACTGCAGTCCAGAGGGGCAAAGGATGGGTGAGAAGAGACAAGGACAGAGTCTGCTTTCTATTGAAAGTGAAGGACATTTTCTTCCTCTGATACGCAACTCCAAAGAAGCTGAGATCAAGAAAATAACTCCATTTCAGTTCAAAAGGGCATTAGGCTGATGTGTTTACCTCCACTGGATAGTACATACAAGCAGGAGGTGTGTGGCAGCTTGGTGAAGTGGTGACCTCGGCAGTGGGGGAGTGGGCATGGTGCATGTTCACTGGGCCTTTCAGAGGCAGCGCAGGCGTTTGAAGGCTGCTGGCTTCTGCTGCTACGACTGCTACATGTAAGCTCTGAGCCTGTAAGGCTGGAATCTGCTTTTGAATAAAACTCTCTCTATTGGAAGGTGACATCAACCCTCTGAGCTGCTTTAAATTCATATTCTCCTTGGAAAAAAATAATGTAGTATTTCAGGGCAGGTTTAAGCTTTTATTTGTGAGTCTCCTAAACATTTTCCGGCTCAAGTGTAGGCCCTTCTTCAGTGAGTTTAAGGCTACTGGCAGTAGACTGACTTTTCTTAGTGATCTTCTCAAGACCCCTTTAAATTAGTCCCCCAGGGGTGTGTGAACCTTATATTGAAAATGACAGCTTTAATATTTCCTTACTAAATACTTAGAGAGTTGTCCAGGGATGCTGACTCACAAAGATTGCTAATTCCCACTGAAAAACAAAAGAATCTGATTTCAAGCAGTAATACATCTGAGGGGATGTGGCACAGTATGGAGGAAAAGGAGAACGGACATCAAATGTGACCATGGCTTTGTTCATACTGAAAGCAGGAGAGTGTGGGAGGGGAAAAATCATTTGAAACCATTGAACTCATGCATAAATGTATAGCTTTCAAATAGCTAATTTTTTTATGTCATAAAAGAGAACTGGCTGGGGCTGGTTCCTTTTTTATAGCCCTGTCATAAACTCTGAAAAATGAGGTTTATAATTTATGGTCTGAAACCACCTTAACTATTGCAATACAAACAGCATCACTGTACTGCAGTTTATTTCTAAAATGCCTCCGGTGAAAATATTGCAGTGCCATAATTAACTAATACCAAGATCCTGTTTGTGGCGCTTTGTGCTGCTTTCTCCAGAAATACGCAGTTAGTTTAAATCCTCGAGGCTCAGAAGATGGTGGTGCTTCAGAGTAATCTCACATCACCGCGTCAGTTAAGACAATGACTAATATTGTTTCTGTGGGTCACACAATCCATCCCATTGCTGACTGGATTTATAAGGAGGTGTTTATGTATGCATATGTGTGTGCGTGTGTGGAAAAAAAGTACAGAGAGCAGCGTGCATGCTGTCTCCTAATTACTTTGTTTTCTGATATCTCAGCAACATTGATCTTTCAAAATAATCTCTTGCTGGTGGCATCAGTTTTATGTTGGAAAATATTCCTGCAATTCTGGCAATGATAAACTAATTACAGACTATACATTTTTAATGATTTAATCTCTTGTCATATTCCTAGAGAGAAGTGATCCCGATTCCAAACAAATCTCCCATGCATGACCAAACACTCATCACGAAATGTATGGTTTTCATTAAACCTTGTTGTTAATACAGGCTCAGGATTGTTGTGTTAGGACGGGGAGAGGTTGGGGAGTAAAAGCACGCTGAAAGATTGCTGTAATAATGCTGCAGTAAGCGTTTTGAATCACACCGAGCTCCCAGCAATATCCCACTGACATGCGCCTCCCATTACGGAGCGCTCTTGACAAGCCATACGTAACGCTGGAACCACACGTGTCAAAGGGCTTTCCACGGGGGGCAATTAGGAAGACGCATTCATTTTCCTTATCGCTTGCTGGAAATCCACATTTGTGTCACTCACCCTATCTATGTTCGTCTTTAGGTTTAAGAATAATGGTTAGGAAAGCAATGGGTCAAAAAAAAACCCAGCTTCAAGTGATGGGTTTTTTGCACGCTGAGGTTTCTGCTGTGGCACAAGTGTGGTTTATACCCTCATTGCCACCCTGTCTCATTGCTGTGTGCCTTGGAGAAGGGGCCTGCTATTTAATAGTGCATAAAGACTAAACCAATGTGCTTTGGCCTCTCACTGGAGTCTGAGAGTGGTGCTGCAATGAGGAAACATAAAATGATCATCTTTGTATTTACTGGAGAGACTGGATCTGTAATCCTCAGCGGTACCTCCTACAGTTGTGCAGCAGATCCAGCAATGGAGGAGGGACTTGGTTCTCTGGAGTGCGCAGATGTAAGAGGTGTTGGAAAGATGACAGGGAAAAACAATTGCTAGAAATTTCTTTTACTTAGGGGAGAAATTTCAAGCAATTTCAGCGAGCTGTAAATGTTCCTGCCATTTTGCTTGCTTTCAGGTGCCTTTGCCCCTTTCCCAGAGAGCTGTTTTCTTGTTATTAATGCCTCCAATCTTCAGGAAGTCTGAGGATAAGAACAGCTTTTAGAGATATTTCAAGCAAACCTTAGTCTATCCGGACCAACTGTGCATGCTGATGCTCTTGTAAGAATTCGAATCAGATGCACTCGTGTTCACACAGCTAATAAAAATCAGGGCCTATAATTGCCTGACCTAGAGAAATGAGGATGCGGAGGGTGAATTAAGGTTCCTCTGAACTTCTTGTGGTTTTCCTGGCGCAGTGAGGATGAAACTATTATTATGAACTAGGACTCCAGTTTTATTAATGTTCTGAAGTATGGAAGGAAGCAACAAATCTGATTTAAGTGAAGACATTTGTCTTGGCAGTGTGATTTACTCCAGGGTTGTAAATTTGACATGATAGAGACTAAAATGTACTGAAACTTAAATTTCTCCCATATCTCACTCAAAGTCAAATGATTTAAATAGCAGGGTATGAGAAATGACATGTATCCTTGGATGTAAATATATTTTTGGTGCTGAAGATTTTAATTTCATGTCTGAGGAAATTTATCAACTTGAAGACAAAACTTTTAGGAAAACAAGGGTCAAAGCTTCAGGGCATGGATGGTGCTGGGATGCAGTTATCATGAGCGCATCACCATATGCTGCAGTGAAGGTTTCCTGCCTGGTAGCCTCCTACTCGGTGTCCAGTAATGATAAAACACGTATTATCAAAGGTAAAATCTGCTTTGCTGACACAGATCCTGTTAATGCTCCTGTCCTGCAGTGCTCACCAGGCTCCTCTCTGGCTCGGTGCCTCCTCTGCCTCACACACTGTAAAAATATGTTCAGGATAAAACATTAAAACATGTTAAAGGTACAAAAGTGTTAAAAAACCTCAATGGAGCTGGGGCAGGGGACTGAGTTACTGTCACAGGCAGAAGGCCCCCAACGTGGTACAGCACTGAGCATCCAGCCTGCTCTCAATTTGGGGAAGATTTTGTTGCTGGTTTTTGTCGTTTTAGGACCTTCTCAGGTAAGTGAACCAAACCAAGGTCCCCAACTTTGGACTTTTCACCCTGGTTTTCCTCTTCATTCAGTGGCAGCTTGCACCTTCCTGAGGACACCGAGCCCTTGGGATCATTTGCTCTCTGGAAGAGCTCTTGTTCTTCCAGTAGGGATTAAAGGAATTTATGGTAACCTCACCCCTTGCATTCACATGTGTTGAAGGAGCCTAAAGTTAATTTTCAGGCTTTGACTTTTTGGTAATCAGCAGGGAGAATTTTATTTTTTCTCCTGAACATGAATTTAACCCAGTGGCTATATGGTTGATTTGGCATAGCTCTGCTTCTCCTATTCATTTCCTGAGTAGTGTCTTTAAAATATCCCCATATTCTGGAAGTAAAAATCAGAGCCCGAGTTTAATTTTTTTATTATTTTTTAAGATAAACCGGTAACTTTTACAGCCTTGCTCTGTGATTCCATGAAATGGAATTAATTTCTTAGCAGCGCTGGACCTGCTCCGTCAGTTCAATAAAAGTAATGTGGACAATTTCAGTCTATTACTTTTAAATTAACTCAGCCCATATGACTCTTCCTAATACACTGCCACCTTGTGAAAAACAGGGTTGCGTTTTATTGATTCATGTGATAGATGAGAATATTAAGTGTTCCCTGGCAAACAGCACCCCAAACAACACGAGGCTCTCAGGCATGCCAGGACTTGGGAACTAATCATGGTGAGACAGAAGAGGTTCTTTTACTCATATGTTGTAAAATTGAAAAAATATTAAAGTAACTTTATAGCTTAAAAAAACCCACACCACCTCTCCTCCATCCCCCCGCAGCTTGGCTGATGTGTTTTTTCTTGCCATATTTTAAGTCGGTTTCGGAAAATGCAGAATTTAAGAAGGTCATTGGGGAGCGAATAAAAAAGAAACCAAAGCAGGGAAAACCTCAAGCCAGTGAAAACACAAGGAAATGAAAAGAGGCCCTTGTAACATCGCACACCTGATATTTCGGTGCATGTAGCAGCCCTGTTCCCCACAAAGAGGGAAGGGTGAATGGGTATTGCCCCTTCAGAGATCAAAACTTTTCCAAAAGGTTGCTTGTTAAAATTTCACTCGGTGAAAAATGAAGTCTGAAAAAGCTGGCGTGATGATCCTTTAAGGACATTTTTGAATAATTGTAACAATAATGCATTAAAATGTCACTGGGGGAAATGATTAATTGGAATTGCCTTCATTTTTCTCCTCCATTTGCTTGCATTCTGGTCCTTAGTTCCTCATATAAAAATTAAAAATAGTACCATCCAGTCCTAGCACTATATATGAAGTCTTTTATTCCTGCAAAGTGACATATGTGAAACCTCGCTGCTGACATTCATGGACTCATGTGCCTACTACTTCAATTGCTTTATTAATGTTTTGGCTTTCAGCATAACAGCTAAAACACTGAAAGCCACTGAAAAATTCTGGCCGTGGCAGTGGCATTTATCATTCTGTAGCAGAAAGTGTGGTAGGTTGTTTGCTGGTGGTTGGTTTGCTCGTTCCAAGGCAGAGAACCTAATTTTCAGTTATTTTTCTCTCGACTTGTCCTCATTCAACAAAAACTAATCCGCACCGGCACACTGTACGAAACAAAGATCAGCAGAAGAGGTGAGTTCAGTTCTTCAGGCTCTAAAACACGAGCAAAGTGGGAGTAAATGACAGACAGATGTAAGAGAGGCAAGCGAAATTGGGAGCAGGAAGTTTGTTTTCATGACCTGTTGCCCGTGCTTGCTGGTTAACTCCTCCAGATGATGAGCTTTAAAACAGGCTGCTGGGCCAGCATCCTAAACCCAACCTCATGTGAGTGCATCTTCCCCCTGTGCATTTTCCTTTATAAAATCTGTACGGCATTCGGGATTGAAAACTCATCCCCGTATTTAAAAAAAATACATGGTTGTGTATTTCATCAGAAGAACTAGAGGAGAGGGGGGAGAAAAGAAAGCAACATTACAAATAAGTAAAATAAGTAATCTGCTTGTTGCTTTAGGCATGTTTCTGCTCATTTTAGTTTGTTGTCATTCAGTTTGATTCACTGAACTGATTCAGTTCTAATGGTTCACTTATGCATGCAACTACCTGGAAAAAAAGATTAAAAAATGCCCCTAAAGCAAATCTTACTGAGATTTTGGTCAAAAAGGGATCATAAATAAGCAGAAGTAAGAGCAAAAGCTAAACCAATATGGCACACGTCAAGTAAAAAAGAAAGTACAATATGTGAACTGAAGAGCAGAAAACAAACACGAGCTACAAAATAGAAGTTAAAAAATAGTACCTAAGGTAAAAAATAAAATTCAATATGTTTTACAATTACACAGGAGAATGAGTTTCTTCAACCTTTAGATCTTTTCTTTATTCTGTTAATTTAAAGATAACAGGGCTGGAAGGGTATCTCTTCCAAGGCACCAGCAGTTTCTCAGAGCCCTTGCTGAATGCTGGAAAATTTAGCAAGGGGGAAAATTGCATATACTAAGAATATAACATGATGAATATGTTGTGTCACATACATACCATCTGTGAGTTATTCTGATAGACAGAACAGCTTGTCTGCCAAGTCCTAAAGCATGGCTTTGATTAGTGCACACGCTGTAGAATAATCATCGTGGGGACTTTGGGGGAATTAAATATGACCTTGAACTTGTACTTTAGAGGTGAAGCCATCTAGGGCTGGAGGGGTAGCTCCCTACTTCTGTAATTAGGCCTTTCTGTAATGAGCGCTCTCGAACTGAAGTTTTCACAAATGAGGCAGCCGGCAGGTACAAGGAGAGGGGGACAGCATCAGGACGCAACAACATCAGGACATAACTCCTAGAGAACAGGAGTGGTGGTTTGGTTTTTTTTCCTGTAGCCTTCGTGTTGATGGTAAAACAAGATGTGTTGTATCCAGTGCTTGATGCTGGGGGAGAGCCACGAGGAGGGGAGTTTTGGATTCACTGGCTTGCAAGAAGCCACAGTGGTCCCTGCTTCTTGGCCCTATTGCAGGCACTGACAGGGAGAGAGGATGATCCGCGTCTCACAGATTTGGTCCTTGCTATTCTGCTTTTTAGTGCTGTTGGAAGTTAATTTCATATGTTATCATTTACTTAAAGTTGTTAAATGTTAGCTAGAGTTTTAAAAAAGCCTATTTTTGTGCAATAACATGATTCAGCTGCGATGGCTGCTGCAGTAAATGTCTTATAAAAGAGGTCCCTTCCTGAGCTATAGTGCCCATAAATATTAGCTTTATTTTTATAAGTAGTTGCTTTTTCAGCAGCAGAGTAGCTGTAACCATAAAAATGCTTAATAAGAAATGCTTTCTCAGTTGCTGTTTATATGGTTAAACATTTAAAAAAAAACATTTTGCATTTCCTAAATAGCCCTTAACATTAAATGTAAGTTCTAAGCAATTGTTTTTCTGTGGTTTGGGGATTTTCTGCAAAATGACTCGAGCATGAAAGGCTCTCTTTTCTTTCTCTTGCTCTTTTCTTCCTTCTCTTTTCTTTTCTTTCGCTCCTCTCCAGCTCTGAGTATTGCAGACTTAGCTTTTGAGAATGAAGAAACTTAAAAGAGACTCCACACACATCCTCTCTTCACAAGCTGTTTTAGTACAGACATCACCAAGAGGAATTGAGGCAGTTTCAAAACGTGAACTTGCTGTTTCTAACTGGTACCTGTTCTGAGTCACCCTGACTCACTGTTGTGGTTTGAAAAATCACATTTTCCTGTGTTTCCCCCTTTCTTATGTTCCATGAAAGTAGTAAAGAAAAGAAAGTAATTCAGGCTGCATTTTGCTAATTACATGGCGCGACGTATGAGATGTTCAGGTGTTTTAGATGCCTTTCTCCTTGGGCTTCAGTGGGATCAAGCAACCACAAATCCTGGCATCCCAAATATCTGTTGTCTTTCTGAGTCCTTCCATGGGTGGAGACTCTCAGCATGTTCCTGATGCCCTTTGATAGGGATAAAAAGCTCAAGCACTGCCCGTGACTCTCTGGAAGCAGAGCAGAGTCCTGTTCGATGATTTGTGGCTCATCTAGAAGCACTTTTCTGTATTCAAGGTTTGAGTTACCCAAACCTGGAGAAACCTCTCATAGGTATGGGCAGACTCAGTAAACTCTGCCATTTGAGTCCAGTCCCAGGGTAAGTTGTGCTTTGCTGTATGAATAGGAAATGAATGAATCCTCTACAAAAATTATATCCTGCGCTGTTCTGTGAGTGCAATCATTTGTAAGCTTTTGTGGAGAGAGAAGAAAATCTTAAAAGTTTCACTGTGTGTGTTGGGATTGTTTGTTTTGGAGTCTGCATTAAAAAGGAAAAAAAATGATCATCAGCTAGGAACTTATCACTTGATAACCAGAAGGCATAGTGAAACTGCAGAACTCATTTCCATTGTCTGTTTGATTTGATCCTATAAAAATCGTGACAATGAACACAAGCAAGCATAATATATTCTTCCATTATGCTTCCATATTTATTTTGTATAATAGACAGGAAAAAAAAAGGATGTCTTTAGCAGTTTGCCTTTTTAAGTATATTATTGTTGATTTAAATTATATATATATATACTTGTAAAAAATTATGTATAGAGAGTATATTTTCACTTCGGAGGGTTTTGTTTCACACATTCATGTTTTAAATCAACACTCTTTTCATGAGAGGTGGTGATCTTTCCTGAATAATATCTTTAAAAAAAACCTTTACTTTTAGTGGCTTGCAAAAATGTCTAAGATTCCTTCAGGCACACAGAGAAAGTCAGTGGCTGTCCTGAATAAGAGATGTGATCAGAACAAAATCATTTGTGATGTGCTATTAGGTTTCATTTGCAGAACACCCAGAAGATTACCACATAGAAGCCATGGTAGCTTATGTTCTCCATGGTGAATTTTATAGCATCAAATCAAGTAGTGTAAATGAGTTCTGTGCTTTCACTGCTTCCATGTTCCCCCCGCCCCAGTTTTTGTGCAGGGCACAGTAATTGCCACGAATTCTGCAGAGAATTTGCAGTGAGATGTATTTTCTGTTCTAACAAGAGGGCCCACCTCGAGTGGCTTTGCCAGCAATAGATCTTGGCAGCAAGTCCTTGGAGGAAACGTCGTTCCTGGACAGGAGACCAACTCTTGAAATGAATATAAGCAGTAAGTGCAGATAAAAGAGCATCAGGGTCATATACCATAATCCAGTATGAAAAATGGTACAGCTTTATCTCCAAATGTCTGTTAGATGCTGCCTTGGCCGCAGCACAGTGTAGATTAAAAGAGGGGGAAAGGGTTTTACATATTCCAGTTGTGACAGCACAGGAAAAGTGCATTTCCACAGATAGATCAAGGTGTTAAAGTTAGATCCAGTTAGAGCAGAGACCAGCTCTGTGGAAGACCATGTGTTAGGAGAAAATGTTCTAGTCCAGAATTGAAAAGACTTTCAAAAACTGTGTCTTAAAATATGCACTCAACTCCAGAATAGCAGATACTCTCCACTCCAGATGCAGTGTATTGGAAGAAGTCTGCATTTTTTTACTTGCTGCTAAAATTGTACGTATTGCATTTGAGTTTGGAGACTCTTTGCAATTCAGGAAGAAGTTCCCCAGATGGAAGGATGTGAATTATTTATGCAATGTTTATCTCAGGGTTTACTTCCCATCACAATCAATTAAGGCTATTTCATTTCATTAAAACTAACATTTTCACGTTGGGGAAATAATTTATCTAAGGAAAATGTTACAGTATCCACTACTTAAAAGCTTGGAAGCTTCCATCAATCATATAGTCTCACATTCTTCTAGAAACATGGGATGGGAAAGTAAAGACATTTTCCTATATTAGGGCTTGCCAACTTGAATTATAACTAATTGTAATTTAACAAGTTAAGATGTTAATTCTTTTTTTCCTACCTAGTAGCAAACGATGGGGTTCAGAAGTGATGCCCTGTCACCTCAGTCTGGCAGTCCCTGGAGAAGCCTCAACTCATTTTTGTCTGTGTAGATAGAGTAGAAAAGGAGCCTTTCCTCCCACTGAATTAAGACTTTTTTACATGAGCAAAGACTGAGATCAAGCCTCCCAGAAACAGAATGTATTGTGAAATAAAATTGGCTGCTTGGATATAACTGCATTTTAGCGTCTGTGTTTGCATGGCAGTGAGAAATCCCCTGTAATTCTTGTCTCTGTTCCTCTCCTGCTGCCAGGGTCTGTGACTCGTGCAAAGTGCACCATTAGGTATCTGTGATAGCCAAGGCATTAAACCGAAAGGTTGCCTTACTATTAATTTTAGAACTGGTTTCCAGCTGAGATACTGCCAGGTCTCACTGAGGTTCCAGCAGATTAGATTAGATGGTCTTGTGTATAGACCTGCTCTAAATGAGCAGCATCAGTCTTGGGCAAGAGGGGAAGGGAAAAGGAAAGCCCATTACTGTCACTTGACAACTTCATTTCAGTTTTTACCTGATAATAATTATAACTCCTAGAAAAGCCAGATTTGGGGATCTGAGGAGTTAAGGCCTGGTCAAACTAATCACTGCCTGTCACTGCTTTTTTAAAACCCTAGAATGACAAGGATGCCTATCCGTGAAACATGCTAGGAAAATCCAGGCAAAAATAACCAGAATCTTGGTCTATCATGGGTTTAAAATTATGGAATGTGCTGTAGCTGACATCCTGGTGGCTGTTTGTGAGGTCTGGATCCATGATATTGCAGTAAGAGTGTTAAAATATTGATTTGTTCTTGCAGTGAGCGGGATTCCTGCATTATCTCCATACTCTCTGGGGTCATTAACACAGGCCTTCAGAAGTTGTTCAAGATTAGTTTGCAAACAGCTAAAATTTCTGAGTTTTATAAGTAGACCATAGTGGTCTGACAATCACTTATTGTAATTTCATGCATTTAAGGGGAAATAAACATTGTTTCTCACAGCATCCTGCTGAAAAGGATTCTGTTGTTTCCCTAAGCTTGTGGGTGTACGTGTGTGTTTGCATGGAAGACCTGCGTCTTCTAAAATCATATGCGTATAACCACTATTTCTTGGGGAGATACAAAAAAATTTTACATGTGATAAAGAGGATCTAGCAGTGGGTGAAATTTCTTTATATCACGGATTTAGTAAAATGCCTGACATTATTGTGGAGGAAAGTTTATCCTTATTTATGCCTTGCTGTTGTTAACGTGGAAAAGAGCAAGATGATGGTGATTACAGACTCGGATTTGTATCTGACTGTAATCAGGTTGTGATGTGGAAATCTCACCTAAGTTAAGTCAGCTCCAGTAGTTTATTATGTTATGCATTAGATCTTCTTTAAACCATCTATCCCCCAGAAATGTTCACGTGTCTAAGACAGACCAGAGAAAATCCAAGTAATTCTTGCTTCTTTTTAAAGGCTCTTTTATCTGAGCTGAGAACACTCTGCAGAAGCCCTGTGGTTTGCTGGCTTCTGTGGTTGTAGTGTCTTTTGAACCAGGTTGGATCCTCTACAAACACCAGGCAAGGAGCTGCCCTGGGTCTGAGTAGTTTACAAACGGGTGGATTCAGACTGAGCCTCCCGCAGTGAGCCCTCACTCTCACAGGCCGTTGCTTTTATTCTCAGCATCCAACTCCTAAGATTGAATCCCTGTCTAGCATAGCACTGTTTTAACTTGTTTTATCTGTGTGTGGGTAAAAAAAGAATACCTAAGTGATACGATTAAGACAATGTACCTAAATCTATCGATTGTTACTCTGCGTGTAACTTATTGCATCCATCTGGTGCTTGTCGCATTGCACTGGTCAAATGCTTTACTTTCTGAAAAGATAATTTAATAGAGGCAGAACTCAGTATTTGTATCTGTGAACATTCTTGCATTTGTCTAGCAGATTAAATTTAGTATCACGTAGTATAGCTAGCACGATTTTTTGATGTGGAGGATGTTACTGTTACCAGCTTTTGAACATCTACAGATGGGAGCTTGGCTTTCTGAGGAATGACCTGTAACTACAGAAAACCCAGGTCTGAAACCTCACAGGGCAGGTCCAGACATCGGAATAATCAAGTCACTGTATTCATTGAGGACTGCAGCCATCCTTCATATCCTCTTTTACTGAACCATCATTAAATGAAATCATAAGATGGTGTTCAAAGGAGATTTTATCTGTACAGACTTACATCTGAATAGACTGGAGCTTTGTTCCTGCAGGTCTCAGCACAACGGCTCTAGAAGCCTCTTCTATGTAAGTCTCTGAATATTGTCATATACTTTTATTAAATCTCAATTAATTTCAGGATGGGAATACACAGGGATCTGCTGCTTCTGTTTCTCTTCGTGATTTACTGACCCACAGAAGCTGAAGCTAGGTATAACGTGGCTGTTTGGAGGGAAACTCTTCACAGGCCAAGGCAAAGGCCTCGTCTAAGTCCAGGACATGCGATTGCATCATGTGGTGCTCTTGGGTGGCCATACCCCTCCAGTTCTGTTCCTGTAGTGGCCATAGAGGAAGTGTTTGTGATTGAACCTTACACATGGTGGTTTTCCTATGTTTTTCAGACCTTCCTTCCTTTCCACAACAGGACTCGGCGAACAGCCATGCGGCTTTATTTAGTATTCAGCCAGGCTTCAATTGTCAGTGAGATACTAATGGGAATTTATCGCATGCTGAACCCAAAGTGACATATATATATGTTAAAATGCCGTGTTTTATTGCACACCTAAAAATACTTCACTGTCCTTACTTTTTGAGCTTTTTTATGTAAAGTCCTCAATCATTGCTTAAGATCTGGCACTTCCGTATTAATCTTTCTCTTTTTTTAACGTAACTTTTTCTAACAAGGAAGAAAGTACAGTGGAAATTTTTGATCACCAAGTTATCAAATCGTTCATCTTATTTTCATTTGTCATTCAAAGCAGAATTAAGTATAGGAGCATTTAATGATGCACTGTCAAATGATGATGAAACTACTTGATGCTAGGGGTCAGATAGTCAGCTGCTACAAATTGGCTTTATTGCAGTCATTTCAACTTCGGCTTTCTCCGTGTAAGGAGATGGTCTCTTCTGTGTATTATTGATGGCTGCTTTTGAGATGAAGTTGGGACACTGAGCGAACCAGCATGAAAGTAAACACCATCTGACATGGTTTGCTTTGGAGAGCTCGTCATCTCTAAATGCTTCTGAATGCCCCTGAGAGGTGAAATGGTGTCAGGATGAGGAGACAGGTATTTTTTTGCCTTTTACTTCCACCTTTTTGCTCTTGAGGGTGAAAAGACAACCTTCTCCTTTATGGAGCGACACGCTGAATCGTGCTGTTCACAGACCTCTGGTGACCAGAGAATGCAAATTTCTTTCCC
>NW_010198284.1:241059-285825 GCF_000695765.1 Mesitornis unicolor
CTAGGCTCTTATGAGCAGTAAGTAATATGCAAGCAGGTGGAGTTTTAGGAAAAAAAGATCTTTAGGGAGCAGGGATAAAGGCCAGCATTTTGAACAAAAAGTCTGCATTTTCCTGATATTCTAGAGCTTTGTGTGTTGCATAAAAGCAGGTTCATCTGAAAACTCTCTCTCCAGTCCTGCCACAATTCACTGGTGTGAGTTTGGATTGAATACTTTTTCTGTTCCCTGTTTTTTTTCTGCTCAGCAATTCTTCCCCAGAATGACAGAGGGACAGACCAATTATTCCTCTCCAGTTAATCCACAAGGATTTATGCATTTTCAGGAGTTCCCACTCAGCTATCCCATCCGGTTATTCTTCCTCTGATATGTTTTGCTAAGACAGATTTCCCTGTGAATCCAAGTACTCATTTTGCTCATAAGGAACCTTTCTGGAAGGATAAATTTCCATACCCTGCCTTATGAAAGCAAGTAGGAGGGGCTACCTCCTAATTTTCTAAGGACTTTGTCTTTGAAGTCCAGCTGACAGGTGAGAAAAAACTGGCCTATTCCTCATCCACATGAGGACTAAAATGGAGCGCAAAGTATTTATCACCATCTTTGTTACATTTCTGAGAGATTTAATAGTCCCCAGAATTGTTCATTTCTTAAGAGCTATGTGCTATTAAGCTGAGGCATTATTTAGCAATTGGTGCTGTCTCAAGAGGATAATTACTCAGAAGTATCTATTTGAAAATTCATCTACTGCTAGTTGTATAAATGTCTACAGTGCCTGAAGTATTTAAATACTGAGAGGCTTTATGATTAAAGTTACCATATTACAATATTTAACAGAATAGTGGATTTCCATTAATATTGTGGGTGCTTAGATCCAGATGCTGGTATTTTGTCAGTGACTCATGGGAATCTGCACCTACTGATGTCAATCCCACCAAGTAAAAGAAAGTAGGTACGCTGTGTGTCCTGGTACATCCCTGGGTTCAGAAATGGATGCAGTTGATCTCTCAAGCCAAAAAAGCCCCAGCGTACCTGCGTTACAGCACTGCTGAGTTCGGAGGGAACGTGACAGCTGCCAAAATGGTATTGCCCATGCTAGACGTGATGATGAAGTGCTTTGTGAAGGAGGACAGGGAGAGTCTTCAATATTTGATCCAAAGCAGAGAAATGAATAGGGTCTCTCTCTAACTCTGCCACTTAATTGCAAAGGAACTTGTGTGGGTGTAAAGTCTTTGATAACCCGAGTGAACAGTCAGGTTTTAATGAAATTGGTCAATGTGCTCTAAAGTTATTACAAGGGACTGACATGTCATCTGCAGACACACACACAAAGCAGGATCATATAAATCTCATTTTGTAGTTTAGCTAGGTTAAAAAGATGACTCTGAGCATGCACATATAGTAATGAACATTAAATTAGTTATTGCCACTCAAGGAAGAGTTCCTAGAGTCAATACAGAAAGCTGTCTGAACACATGAGCTTAGTGCTCAGCGGTAGCAAAAAGGCAAATAGGAAGATTAGACATTATTAGGAAGTGAGTAAGATCAACAGGAAAAACCTGTACTTCATGGTACTCCATGGTACATATGACTTGGGCAGTTCTGATTGTATGTCCCAAAACCGTAGAGGCCCTTCAGTGATACAAAACACCTCCCATGAGACAAGGAGCTAAATAGGTGTTGTGACATCTTAGTTTTAGAAAAGATGACTAAGGGCACGTGATTACAAAGGTCTGTGAAATTTCAGAGTACTTAAATGAATGTTAATTCATTTACGATACAACTGAGGGTCTGACCCCAGAAAGACAGAAGTTGCACATTCAGTAGCAAGGAACACGTTTCATGCAGTGCATCAAAGTACATGAATTGTGGAACCCCTTGTGAAATGATCTTAGACTGGTCAGCAATAAATGTAGGTTGGAAAGAAGATTTAACAGAGTTTTGGACAAACCAAAGCATGGTCCTTGTTCAGCTTCCAGCTCAGAAAGGACTCTGAGGCTTGCTGGAAGCTGCAGGAGTGTAGCTAAGGCGACAGTTGTTGTTTCTCCGTGTAAACACGCACTGACGTGTTTTTACTTTTCATTAGCGCTTGGTACTTGAGGCAGGACACAGAGCCAGATGTACCTGTGGCCTGAACCAAGTGTTTTTGTGAGAGGTCTCCAGGTCTATGTTAGTGCAGCCTGGAGTGTCAGACAGCATCCACTGCAACCCTGCTCTCGACAAGATCAGTGTGTGGCTTTGCTAAGAAACTACGGAAAGACGGCACCTTGAAATAATGTAAAAAAGACCTGGCTACCTTTGGAGGTATGTGCTCTAAATGAGAAGGGAACGGAGCTGGGAGCTAGCAGATCAAAACTGGTTTTTTGTAAATCGCTGATGTAATTAATGGATGCACTTGTGCCACCTGTAGCCCTTGGCTGGCAGTCTGTGTGTAAAGGAAGCTCTTGAGAGCGAAAGGGCCAGATGATGTATTGATGAAACGAGGAGATTAAATACAGTGCTTGCAATTTCATGATCTCCTGGGATCTCTGGACCCTGTAATACCAGCACACCAACCACCGCGTGACTGGGTGTTCTGGGAAGGCAGTCGTGATCCTGAGTGCGCTTTGACCTGCTCAGAGCAGCAGTGTGGGAGGCTACCAGAGCTGCCGCTGACTTCACCTGAATCGCCAGCAGCCATTTGGCATGAGAGATACGGGTGCTGTCTCTTCTGTCTTTGCCCTTTTCTTCCCCTATCTCACTTCTTTCCCTTCCTATCGCTTTCTTCCTTCTGTGCAATACGAGTCTGGCGTGGTGAGCCCAGACACACTCCCTTTCACAGCGCTGCTGCCATCCCATGACTGGCGAGGCAGGGAAAAGCTGTGCCCTGTGCCACCTGACAGGACTTACCGGGTGCTGGAGAGGCTGGTAACAGCTGCTTCCGTTGCCTGTTTTCCACAGAAATGAAGTTGCAATTATCAGTCATAGAAGCTGCGTTATCTGTGCATTTCTTTTCCTTTTGCTGTTAAATTTTTTTCTGCAGAAATTAGGACTGGACTCCAGAACTACCTCTAGCCTATCTCACCTGTGTTTCTGAAGAAGAATAGTTGTCACCACATTTAAAACCATCTAAAGATTGTCCTTGAAAGAAAAGCCTATTTGCTAACAGAGATGGGGATAAGGCAAATGGTGAAGCACAAAGACTTAATTGTTTATATTTGAAATTCTTTATTTTTCTGTGCTGTTCTTGACTTTTATCCTATATCATTCATAAAAGGTTATAAAGACGTTTAAATCATTAGCGTTGCCATGGAGCTGAGCAGCCTGGGTCTGTGCTCTCAACTCAGACCAAGTCTGACTGTTCAGTGTTACAGGCAGGGTCATGTTAACACCTTAGCCTATGACTCTTCATACTCCGTTTTATTAACATGAGTGAGCCAAGATGTTGGATGCTTTTTCCCCAGGAGCTGTGGGCTCTGCTGCTGGCGGGCAGGATGAAGTTCTGAGTGACTGGTGGACACTGTTAAATGAACAGCGTGTAGTTCAATTCCCTCAAGAGCAAACAGATGACATTGCAGTTGTTGGGTTCAGGTCGCATCACCACCTTTTCTCTACAGCTATGAGAGCAAGGTTGCTTGCTTTTATTAAGTGAATAGGGGGTTTATTGAGTAAACACAAGGCTTTCTTTTCCAGGGCTCTGATTACAAACCTGCAATATTTCTGTCATAAGTTGACCTGGGAGGCTTCTCGTAGTGAAGTGTTAGCATTAGATGTTGACAGCCTTTGGAGCGTGTGTGTTTGATGGGGGATGCTGTGGAAGGAAACCAGGCACACCGGATTAAAGAATAAAGCTAGCCAGGGGGAAGGGTAGGAAAAAATTGTAAGGGGACATGAACCATCAGAGACAACAGACCCTCGCCCTCTGCAGGAAGCACTGCTGCTCCTGAGGGGTCCACACAGGAGTCAGAAGGTGGTACCTGAACCTAATTTAAGAGAGAAAATGCTGCAATATGAGTATGACCTTTAAACCATGCTGGGGCATGGCTGTTTTGTGTATCTGCTGAGGAGGACCCTGTTCTTTTTCTGAAATGTCCCAGTAACCAACAGTAGCATATTAGTGACATTCGCTAGTGGAGTGACGGAATGGTTATTTTGTTGAAACTGGACATTTTGGAATATCCTCTGGCTTGCTAGGTGGTTGGTTCCAATCAAGGATGTGTGGTTAGAACATCATTTGCACCATGTCTTCTTAAAATGTATTAAGTTCACTTTAAAATTCTCTTTGAGATACTGTTCTGGGTTTAATCTCCTTTCATTATTTGAGCGCAGCGTATGCTTACCTTTTTCTAAACTTTTATTACAATAATAGCAAAGTTTAAAATTTAAATGAAGGCTTTAACTTTAATTCTGTTCCTTGAGCCGTGGCGTATTTTAAATCGGTGGCGGTATATTTGAACAATATGTTTGGCAATACCCGGCTGACCAAGACTGGGGTTTATGCAGTTTTTATGAGTAGTTTCATCTCAGATTTGTGATTCATATTACATCTTGTTATAAAAAGGTTAAATAAAAGAAATGTAACTTTTATAGAACATAGACTGTAAACAGACTCTTAAATGAATCAGTGATTTGTAGGTTAATATTTGAATTTTTAACTTGAGTGCCACACTTTTAATATATTTCAAGCTTCTTGATCCAAAGCTTACTTTAAATTCTGAAGGTGTGCAATTGTTTGCTGTAATCTCAAGAGAAGATAAGCATGACATCTGGTTCACACCTGTGGTTTTAGGGATAAGAGTGTAGCTGCTTTATGTATTATTCAAGGCACTCTGTTGAAACTGCAAGGAATTTGACTCTTTGAGGCCCTTTGTCCCTAGGTTTTTATACTTGCTTAAAGTAAACGTGAAATATAGGAGTCTTCTCTCGGTGAATATTGAACAGACTATTTATTCCAACTTATGCCTGCTGCCAGAAGGGAAATTAGTTATGCAGGTTAATTATCAGATTTATGATAAAGACTTTACTTGTGCTACTCCCATATTTCAGAAGTTCCATTGAGGCATTTCGAGCTGTGACAGATCATCACCAGGAGAGGTGAATGTAAAGGTGACACCTGCAGCGGTGTGGTTTTGTATGGCAGGTGATGCCCTCCCTGCCCACCACAGCCCCAACCTTGGCCCCAGGCAGCCTGGAGTATGCTTGCTGTGACAGGGAGAGGCTGCACCATTTTTCAGCATTACCAGTTTCCATTCATGGTTGCAGGCACAACCCAAGTGTCTGGGACTGGTGGAGACAGCAGTGGCATGAGCAAGAATTAATTTGGTTGGGCACTTCTAGAGCCACAGACACCCATCGTGTGGAGAAAAGCCAGCAGCTGTCATACTGAAAACCAGAGCTTGTATGGTGAATTGTTCAAATGTGAGATGCTGAGGCAGAAGGGGAGCTTTCAGAAGTGCACAGATGTGAGCCAGGGTGGAAGTGCGACTCTGGCTTGAGGCTCATTTTCACTCTCTGGCTTGAGGCTCGTTTTTTTATTGAAATGCAGAGTAGAGGGAAGGGACGAAGCTGGCATAGAGCCTTGCTGAGCAGGGACCCAACTGTGCATACCTCCCACCAGGAGGGGCTGCTGAACGCTGTGCTGAACCAAAGCTGGTAAAATTTGGGCTCAAACACCAGTGTTCACCAGGAGTCCAAAATGCTTTCCTTTCAACATCAATGAGCCCTTAAAAATGTGAAGTGTTAAAGCTGAGAGGTTGTTTTATTCCCGTTATAGAAGGTGATGCCACGGGTGGACAGCAGTCAGATGCACCAAGGGAGTCTCGACACGGCATCTGCAGGCAGGTACCAGTGTGTGAGCGGGCGAGAGTTAGATTTGTGTTGCTGTTTTGTGGACATGGAAGAATAACTTTGACATTTAGCAAAGCGCCATTACAGACTCTTTGCAAATGGGTTTGCAGATGTGACAGTAGACGAGGCTGTAACTTGAAAAGGCTGAAGAATTTCTAACTCTTCAACCTTTCTGACAATTTTGCTGCTTAATTGAATATTTTGTTTCTTGCTCTGTTGAAGTCCAGTTCATTTTGGTTTGCTGGTGTTAATACAGAATCATGTCCTTAACCAGCTGGTGCCATTAGGGTGGTGTATTCAGCTGCTCTGCATGTGTGTCTGTACCCAAAGTTGCTAAGACAAGAAGTTTACAAGTTTCTTAACACTGCACTTCAGATATGTGCAGACTTCGCTTTCAACTCAGGTAAAACAGAGGATAACAAAAAAGAATAAAAAAAGCAAAAAAAGCTATGCAGCACGCGAGAACATGAGAGGCAGAATACAGCGATATTTCATGCAAGGTTTTCCAAGAGGCTGGAGAATTTGGGTAGGCACCCCGTGGTGGTGGTAGGATTTCAGCTTGAGGTATTTCCAAGAGATCGCCAGTTTTAGAAGGGATATAGCGTACCCACTTCTTACATATTAAGCCCTTTTGAGAATCCTGAAGTAAACCACCCAAATTAAGCAGCTGCACTGGAAAAATCCCTCCTGTGTTCAAATGAGAAGTCTGTGGCAGAACAAGTGCTGTCCCTACAGCACAAGGCTGGCCCACCCTCCTCCAGTAATCTGCAATTAGTCACTGAGACTTCTGATGCTGAGCACCCTGCTTGCTTTAGCTCTGGGATTACGATGCTGCATTAAACAGATGTGTATTCTGCAATACACATATTATTTTTTACCCTCTGTTATGAAGCCCACCAAGTAAGCTCTTCTCATGAGCTGGTTCTGCTGTAATTGCCCATATACTTCACAGTTCATAAATAAAAATAACTCTGCAAGTGTACAGCCCGGAGGATTTCACATCCCCTCAGAGATAGGAATGGCCTTTCGCCGAGCAAAATGCTTCTGAAAACGTGCCCCATCTGCTGCATGGCTTTGAATCCAGAGATGCATCAAAACTATAAATATCTCAAAATTTGTTCGGAGGCATTTTGAAGATCATTAAACCTCATGCCTCCTCCTGCTTAAAAAAAAAAAAAAGGCCGAAAAAAACCTCCAACCAACCCAAAACCCCACAGAAACCCAAGTAAACCACACAGGACATTCTGAATCCCACAGTACAAAAGGAATAATTTGTACTAAGATGTGAGCTCTCAGAGGAATAAATGCGTGTTGGACATGATGATCTCGGAAGTCTTTTCCAACCGAGCGATTCTGTGATTCTGTGTGCTAGTGCATCTTTAAAGTGAATGGTATATGAAATTGTATTAATCACACATGCTAGGAAACATGTGCTTTTGTGGGGTTTATTTTTAAAGCATATCTTCTATCTTTTCCCTGAAGAGCGCTGAAGTGTTTTTGCTAGGAAATTCCAGCAGTTCTCTCCATTCTGGCAGCACTTCCTGATGTTTAAGAAAGCAAATGGGTTTAGCATAGATGGTTTGGATATTGGAGTTTAAAACTCTTCAGTTGTTTGGTTCTCCTTGTAGGAAAACGATGGCAAACAGATGAAGAGGAGATCTGAAACAGTCACTTTTGGGTTGAGTTCAGAGCTATTCTGTTCATGCCATCAATCCATCCGGCTTGTTTTCAGTTACTGTGGCGTTTGGTGCTTAGCCACTTCCTAAATTGCCTGTTTCAGGTTTTCACCCCTGCCAGCAGCCTAAGTGTTGCTTCTAATTTTTCCGTTTGGACAGTTTTAAAAAGCGAAGTTTGCCTCTTGCTGCAGTGGGAGGCCCAGCATTGTGCATTCCCACAAGCGTGTGCTCACTGTCTTGTTTGGAATATGCCGTGATTGGACACAGCCACTGTGGGTGAGACTCAGACCTACCCGATAAATCAATCAAGAAGTCTCTGGCAGAGTCAGGGTCCGGTAGTGGAGCTGAGGACCAGTGAGAGCCCCCAGCTGACCTGGGAGGTGCCCTCAGGGGTGTGTGGGTGCAGTGCCTTGCTTGCAGTGTCTGCACCCAACTCCCATGGCGTCGGCTCTGTGTCGGGTAGGAGCTGTCTAGAAGTTGGTACCATATTAAGAGGTGATGTACTGTCTCCATGAGGTACTCTTCTTATTGTAATATCAAGCAAATGAACAGCAACCTCATTTTTTTTTCTCCAACTCCACTCCAAATGGTAGTTTATTTCAGATGTTTTTCAATTGTTTGTCATTCTTCCCATTTATTCCCAGTCTTTTGTATTTTTCTTCATAAAACATCCAGTTAAAGGAGGAATGGGCAATGATTATAGTTTACACATGAGAAAATGAGCCCCAAAATGGGCAGTGATTTGTGCAAGATAGCAGAAACTCTCTACCGGTCTGGGAAGATGAGCCTTTGCAGTCCAAGGACTGGTAGGCTGCTGCTTCTGCTCAAGTTACCAAAAGAGCTGATTTGTAAGAACTGCTTCTACCCAAAAATCAGAATACTGAACTATTTGTCTCTCATTGGGCTTTATGGGCTTCTTAATCTTTTCAGGAGGGAAGGAGCTTTGCATTTTCAAGGTTTTTCTCACAGGCACAAAGGCAATAGCCACAGTGAATTTTAAATGGCAGTGAAGATCCTCCTGGAATCTCTTCACTCCAGATCCCTTGGACTTTAAGTGAAATACCGTATGTCAGGAACCCTCTGATGGAGGGATACAAATGAGCAATACTGTGTGGTGTAATCTTTTATCCTTTTCTTTATTTCACCTCCTCCTCTCCTTGGATCTCTTCCATCCCTTGGACATGTGGTTCACATCCTTTTTACGAGCTGACTGAGCACCCTATTGTACACTTACCACCCACGTTTCCAGAAAAAGAGCCTCCTAAATTTGAGAGTCTAACAAGACGCTGTGGTGTATCTGGATACACAGGTATAATTACCACAGGACGAAAGTAGTTAAACGTTTTTAGAAGATGAGAAAAAGAGGAAAGGTTCAAAAAAGCCTCCTGCTCACTGTGCTTCAATTCTTGTTTACATCTTAGTATTAAATTGTTAGTGTTATCATTTCCTGTGTTTGGAAGGAGGTCAGATATGAAACAACACTTGTAACAAGGCGGAGGATCAGAAATGAGAGACACTGCGTGGGGAGGTAATAACCACAGCTCTATAATTCAGGGGTCTTGTGTGTTGTTAAAGAGAAGACTTACTGCTGATTTTTTGTTGGTTTTGAATGATTTATAACATTTTAGTTGTGGTGGAGTGTTGCAATCTATGTTGTCATGGAAATTCTATTGAATTTATAGTTCCATTTATCCAAAACGATTTTCCAGACTTCATTTCATGGTGAATCATATGGCTGTTACTTGGAGTACAAAGCAATCGCAGAAAGTTTCATGTTATGGAAAGCATAAACACTGAAACCGTTATTTTCATATTATGGAAATACAGATGAATGCGACATACAGCTTTTTAGCATCAAATATGCCTTCATTGTGTAATGACTCAGTGTATATACACAAGAGTGTGTTTTCTTGTTTGGGATGGGAGCAGGCCTAAAGGGCATTTATTTGTGGCAGTACAAACCAGGGGCGTTTCTGGCTTGCCAGGGTGCTTCTCTCTTAACATTCGAGTCTTAACACTCGAAATACAAAGTGATGTGGCCATGATCCAGCAACGCACTGGAGCCCAGGGCGATCCTACGAGCATCGTGTTGCCTCGCTGTTCCTGCTGGGTTGTTACCGGACCCCTCGCAGGTTGAAATGCTTTTCAGAATTCGGGGCAGAACGTGCAACAACTGCCAACTTTCAGGTTGAAAACGACGATGGAACTGCTTAGCCTCAACTTCTAACATAGATGCATCTACTGCGTTGTTTGCAGACAACAAAGCAATAATTAATGCTTACTATTAAAAAAGATCAAAGAGTAATTTATCATACTTCTAAGGCATGCGGCTGTCTAAATTGAGTTAAATTCTGTTGTTTCACTTGTATGATCTTTGCTCTTCCTGTTGTTTCAAGTCCGTTCGTTTTTGTTCAGCCTAGCATTGTGTTCATTATCAAGTTGCAATTACGTTAGGGCAAAGACCCTGTCTGACTCTTTGTTTTGCAATTTACCCAGCGTACTTTTAGGCGCTGTAAAACACTAAGTTATGACATTCAAAATACATCTCTGTACCTGCCTAACTACAGTTAAAAATTCACTGATGAATAATAGACTAGGCAGGAAAAACATGCCATTATCTGCTCCTGTTCAACTTTATCTTTTAAAAAGAATGCAGTATACTCTATGTTATTACATTGAGCTCTAGTAGGAGAACTGGAAAACATCACGATTCGCTCTTCCCCCCGCCTTTTCTAAGCAGATTTAGAATATGTTATAAATGATAAGTTTCATGGGTTTTTTTTAAAAAGAGAGTGTAATGAGAAGTCAAACATCAGATTTTATTGTCCCAGTGTACATCTCACACTCCAGTAAACACACAGACTGCAGGACAGTTATTCTGAATTTTCATTGCTGCAGTGACTATTACATTTTGTCTGTAGAAGATTTTTATTCCAGCCAAATGGATCGCATCATCCAGTTTGCCACAAATCTATGCACATATTTAAAGCAAGAGTAAGTTACATGCGGGCTTTCAATTAAGAAAAATCATGTATGATTCATAATCTTAGCAGAGAATTTGTTTTTTGTGCGAGAGGTTTTAGACCCAGCTGTAAAAGTGGCTGCGAATAAATTATTCTTACAATATAAGCAGCAAAGCTAGTAATTCAAAATTAGTACGTTCAGTGATTAACTCCATCATTTAAAGCAAACATTTAAAAAATTTTGTGTTGCCGCTCTGCGAAGATTTGCAGTCTACCTGCGATGCCTGTGTGTTTTGCTCCTCTGAAAATGCTCTCAGTCTCTAAAGCAGTACAGAATCAACCACGTATCTGTTGCCTCTGCGTCCTGCCACCTGATTCATCCAAAAATTGGCTGGCCTATAAAACCTTTTTTTTCTTTTTTTTTTTAGCTTTAAATTGCATGGTAGTCCTTGGATTGCTGGGAGGAAATGAGCGGAAAGCTAATTCTGATGATCTTTTCCCTTCCACCAGAATTCCTGATACTATTGAATATTCTCTACTCCACATCTGTGACAGCACAATGAGCCTTTGTTCATTTTTTAATCTAGAGAGAAATCTGCTGTAGGAGGTTGCACAGGGTGATAGCAGTCCAATTTAGAAGTCTCAATTATTTATTTTTAAAATACTTGGCATCTGTCTATGGAAAATGTGCTTGCTTGGTTTCCAGTCTCTTAGAATTGCTTTGAACTCGCTTACATCTTCTGGGATCTATCAAATGCTCATTGTGGCTTTTCTCTCATAAGCACTGAATGAGTTTAGCCATGATAGTCTGTACTGGATGTAAACTTTTTGTCTTTGTAGTGGGGTAATAAGAGCAAAAAGATGTCGTGCACAGGAATGGTGATTTCTGTCTGAGTGTCTGTCTTGCCAAGCAGAGGAGGAGCATCCAAGCACAGAGCTGGAGCCTTTTATTTGTGCCAGGGAGAAGTCATTCATTTGAATCAGGCTCAGTTTTTGCAAGCCAGTGACATTTCATAAAGAGGGTTTAGTCACTCAGAGGCAATTGTACTTAATAAAATCAGAGCTGATCTCTGGTGGGCAGTATTTCTCAGTGTTACACACGCACATTTTGGACAGCCTGCCCTTACAAGATGAGCGTTGTGGCAGCCCCATTTTCAGTCGAACTCTCTTAAGCACAGAGCAGGGCCTGACATTTTCCCAGCTCTGGAGAACACCAGATTTCTGTAGAAACGGGAAAAATGCGGTTTAAGAAAGGTGTTTCTGCAGACAGTAGGGTGACCCCAAGGAAGAGGGGACTGCCTGCCCCGTGGCAGGATGGAGGAGTGGTGTAGCTGGTAGGAGCACGGAGGCAAAGATGCTCCAGGCTTGGGAATTACTCAGTGTTGGATGCGTGTGGTTGTCAGCTGGAAAAAGGCCTGGAGTGCTTGGAAACTGCAGTGGTTGGGCACTGGATCTTCCTGGATGGAGGAGACTGGAAAACATGACATGGTTTTATAGGGTGACTGGCAATTGTCTCCTGGGTTATGGCAGAGTGAGGGTTTTCTCTCTAATCCTCTGCATTTGTAACATTCTGGAGATTTTCCTCTTCAGTCCGATTTTTTCAGGCTTAATCTGTGCTTTGCAGCAAATCTCTCTCAAGTTTGAGTGAAAACAATTCAACTCTTTTAGAGTGTGAAGAGTGTCAAAGCATAAAGTTTTTCCATTACGAGCAAACTCTTGCCCTCTCCCTGCCTTGGTAAAGCTCTGTAGCTGCAGGAGTTGTTGGTACCATTAGAGGATGGAGAGTTTTCCCACAAGAAAGTGCCTTTGTGTCACTAGGGATGGTTTGTTTCAGCTTAGCCATATCAAAATACTAAAAATTTCAAGTCGCTTGGACACTACATGTTTTTTTGTAATGGCTCTTTACAAGGTAGATGTGAGAGTATTGCTGTGGTGCACAGCTGAGATTAAGGAAGTCCATGCGAGCCTTTCCCAGTCTTGTTAGCTGTAACGGAGCTAGATGTGAAAGACTTACAAATGGAGTGTATTGTGCTGTAGAGAACAGGAGTGCGATGCCCTCTGGGACCTGTGCCGCCGGGAAGGTATCTGGGGCACTCTCAGCAGGGATGTGTGGAACAGAGCTTTCTGACTGCAGTTGGTATCACACTGTAGAATCTACAAAGGGTATTTCAGGCTTTCCCATTGCTAAGAGATTCAGAGCCTTTAAAAAAATGGAAAATAGAAGCTATTGTGAAATCGCATTCAAGAATATGCAAAAAAATGAAGGTTTATGGTGCTGAAGTCAGGCAGCGCCACAATTCAGGTTGGACGAGCAAGCTTGGCTGATGCTCTGCTTTGCGTTTCACAACTAACGTATAATCAGATCCACATTTTCTTTAGCTTAAATGCCCCTTTGTTGCATTCTGTACTATTGCTTTGTATGTGCCAGGCAGAGACAGGAGGAGTCATTTACATGCAAAATGCACCACATATTCTATATACTAATTATATAATAAGAAGCAATAATGAAAATTTTCTGGCATGTTTAGGCCACTTAAGTATGCGGTGAAATTAATTTTATAGTTAACTGTCTTAATCCTGATTTGTACATAAAGAACATTATGCCATCCAGAGAAAATATTAAATTAAGTATCTACTGATAAATGCATTCAGGGTTATGTATGTTATCTGTGAAAGAACAAAAATACATTGGTTAGATTTACATTTTATTGTAAATTGGAGTAAAACAGATGAGACTGTTATTATGGAAGAGAACAATATGCGATCACGCAATTAGAAAACTGTCAAAATACAAATGCTCAGCGGTGTCCAGGTGTGGTTTTCTGAACAGCCTGAACCACGCAGCTTTGAGGGTGTAACTTTACCATCTTCTTAACATGGTTTTTGCAGTCTGTGTGTAAATTAGATAATAGCAATTCCCGGGAGATCCTACTTCCAAAATGTTCCTTCTAGCTGTATGAGCACATAAGGAAGGAAAGAAGCTACTGTATGACGGATGACGATAATTTCTCATACAAGACAGTTCCCCTTGACTTGATGGATGCAGAGAGAGGAACCGCGCTCTCTGGAAAAGCACCGGGGAGCGTTGCAGTGTGTATGGTAATCACGGCAGAGCGTGGTTCTTGATTAGTTTGTGAAATTGCACTGCTGAGACGAGGGATCTGAATTAAGCACTTCTTTACCAAAGCCCTTTGCACCGCTATCCAAAAGTGTATTGTAAAAATTAATTTCCTTAAAATGCTGTGAGCAAAATTGATCCAAAATGATTTTGGCATATGCTGAACTCACTCAGTGATACTTTTCTTCATAAACTCCTATGAGGACTATCTAGTGAAGTGTTTTATGTAAGGTATACCTAATTTTAGACTGTATTTTAAAAGGGTGTAAAATGTAATTTGTCAGTGTTTTGTGAACTTTTTGTCTGTACCAGCTAAATTGAAGTTTAGGCAATTTTACCTGAAACAAACTGTTTCTAATTTTTACATCAATGAATGGCTGTACCTCGGTCTACATTTGTTCAAAGCATGAGCTGTCGGGACCTGGAGGCACCACCAACTTTGTGAGCTATTGCCAGCATCTCTGTGTGTGCTGTGAATACACTGGGAATAGGAAGGCCAAAACAGGGGAAGAAAATTGCTTTCAAATTTTATGAAGCTGGAGTGAGTACTAGACAATTTTTTCATTTTTTGTGAGCCGTTTGGAGTGTGGTGTCATTTTATCCTCCGGCTGAAAGAAGTATGTCTGCCTCTGAAGAGGGTGATCTTCATCTTGGCCTTTTCTCTATATGGTGGTGTTTTATGAGATGTATAGGTACTTTGCCAGTATTATACATTACAGCCAATATATACAGTCAGAAGCCTGGGAATCAGTAAATATGAGTAGGACCATATCAGAGCAAGATAAAAAGGTATCACCTCATCTGGCAATATACAGAAATTCAGAAGATGGGAAAATACTTGCATTTGTGAATGCAGTAGGATTTGTCATGCAGGGAAAGTCCCAGACAGCCCCAAACAAGTTATTGGTGCCAGCAGAGCATCCACCTGCAGACGGACTTGCAAGAGGGAGCAATCGTCAGTGTGTTGGGAGGCACGGAAAGGCTTAGTTAGACCTTACGTCTCCATTTAACTGTGTATTGTGTGGCTGTTTCTTATCGCCCAGTAATGCTGTGAAAAGCCTGAATAGGTCAGATAAGGGGTGATGGGCTGCAGAGAAGCAGGAGCGGATGCGCAGGTTGAGGCAAGAGGCCGGTGACAGAGACGCCTGATGGGTCCCTTCCTGGTTCAGGGCTAGGAATGGTTTTTTTTTGCTGGTGTCAATGTGCACAAGCGAGCGTACGTGTTGGCCAACTGTCCTGCAGTAATGGGTGTACCAGTGCTGGTTGGGATGGCAAAATCCGTTGGAGAGGATCCCTGAATGGCCCCAGGAGCAACCTCTGCAAAGTCCAGTTCTTGTGCTTGGCTGTTACCATCAGGCATGTGTTTTTGATCGGTAACACGTAGAGCACACATGCAACAAACGGTACCAAGACTGGATTCATTCAAATGTACACACCTGCATGGTGTGATGTTGAGAAGGGAGCGTTGCATGTTTTAGACGAAAACCAGATCCCTTGGAGTAAACGATGGCTGGTGCAGATGGACTGACACTAGGGGCTCCTTTGGGACTGGCGAGGTTAACGACTGCTGCAAGAGCAGTGGTGCATTAGGATGCTGGCAGAAGTGGGAGCTCAGCCAGCGTGGGAAATGGAACAAGAACCATACAGGAAATGAGGAGCAGTAGCGCCCTCAGGCCTCTGTGAGTTGCCCTTATTCAGGGTGTATGTGTGTAGTAAAGTGGGATTGCTCAACAGCAAGGTGTTTGAAGGGAGCTGTGTCTTAGTCCTCCTATATTTGTGCATCTCAGACATTTGCTGTTTTGAGGTAAGCCATTTCCTCATCTGCTTTCACTTTGCCTAATTATTAATATTTATTATTCATCCTAAAATGGCATCGAAATATCTGGTCTTGTCTCTCTCGTACTTCTTGCCGAGTGCTGACGCCTTGGAAATAAAAGTCATGAGATGTAACTGAAGTCAGGGAGAAGTCTGACCCTAACTGATAGTCCTGAATATCAGAGGCTCATAAAAATGCATTGCTACAGAAACAGACTTTTATCTTACAAATTGCTTTAGGAGTAAAGGAATAGCTCTAAACATTGAAATCCTTTTCAAAAATTCTCTATGGTTTTTGAGATAAATATGTTTAGCACATTTTAACAGAGCAGGAGATGAGCCTGCAATGAGCAAAGAAATGAAGAGATCCTGGCAGAAAGCACCAAGTTTACCATCTAAACAGACTGGCCATACTGTTTATCCTTGGGTTTGTTATTAAAATGCATTGCATTGACTCTGTTCCCTGGTTACTGTCCCAGTAGGGCAGTCATGCTATTAATCAAGATGCTAGTTAAACAATATTGTTCAGCAGAATTCCTTTATCTCAGGTTCATAATGCTGGGTTTACATGCGACGTGTATGCATTACCTCATTTGAAAGCTGTATGAATCAACACTAATGTGATTTTGCTGTTGTTTTTAACTTTTACAGATGCAGATTTACTTCTACAATCCTGATGACTTTGACAGTGTTGGAACAGCGGTTCTAGAAAACAGAGTAGTAGGAGCCATGGCCGTGTTTTTCCAAGTAAGTTTAAACAAGGGCTATATCCATAAACCAAAGCATTCACCAAGTACTATTTAATTCATTGAATTGTTTCAAGCTTAATGGATGCATCTGTTTTCTTGTTCCCACCTGTCTAAGTGAAAGATATTTCATATTGTCTGTGTATGATTTAAAATGTAAATAAGTATATTTAGAAACACAATGAAAAATTTTGCATGAATTGTTCTGATTTTATAGCTACTTTACAGATGCAGATGGGAGAGCACATTTATCATGGAAGTTCCTTCACTGCTGAAGCACATTGCTGGGGTCCCTGGAATACTAACAAACCAACGTGAGCTGGTTCTGTTCAGAGAGAACTTAAAATTCAAACATAGCTTAGGAGAAAATTAATCAATAAGTTTCATCAATCTTATCTGTAGCAGCTTCTTCTAAATTGTCATAGTAACAAGTTCTTGAGCAGACCAGGTTTCCAAGTGAGCGAATTTATGCATCCCTGTTTTTAAGATGCATCCTCAGGAGCGGGACTGCTGGGTTAGCTCATTTGTTGGTTTGACACGCTCGAGAGCTGCGGTGCGGGGTAGAGACGGCTGCTTGCCATGGCTGCGGGTCAAACCACGTGGCACTGGTGTTCAGCAACGTGGGCTTTTTGTCATATTGCACCAGAAATGGAGGTTTTCCTCTGACTCGAGGGTGAATTGAACCGAGTGAGTTGGAGCAACTCCATGCCACCACGCTGGCACAGGCAGAGAGGTGGCTAATGAAGATTTCAGAATACCTCAAGGTGTTGCTTTTTCAAAAGAGAGAGAAGAGCAAGGGAACGTACCTCTGTGAGGTTTCACACTATTTTTTACTGGGGAAGAAAATGATCTTACAGTTATCTTTGTGAAGCCAGATAAAAAAGAATTTGCAAGTACCCATATGTAAATATCTCCCTTTTCCTTATGATGTTAGAGTGACAAGCCTGGCTCTGCTGCTCAAATTAACTAGGGTTGTGTTTTTCCATGTCACTGATTTTGATCAAATGCTTTGATAAGGAGAAAAGGACGGATCCTTGTATTGCATAAATTGCTGTAACTCTGCTGACATCAGGCTAGTGGAAGTAGGCATGTTAAATTCATCACTGTTGAATTCTGAGCACTTCTGCGGCGTTTTATGTTAGGGTAAAGTTGGTGGAGCTGCGATAATTTACAGTGGCATAGCAGGATGATTCCCCAGACTTCTTAATCTTGATGTGCTGTGGGAAGCATTGGACAAATTGAATTTGGCCTTACAAGGCAGAAGTTTAGAAACAGAACAACCGAAGGCACTGTTACTTGATTTATGCCGCAGCGAAGAGCTGCACATTATGCGCGTGTGCTGCGTCAGGAGCACGCGTTATGCCATGGTGTGCAATACGTGTTGTGTCATCATCTGTCTGGAATTAAATTGCTAAATTACCCTGATGTGCTTCACATGGTTTATGTGAAGCACTGCCCCATGTTGCACCATTTCCTAGTCTGTATGTGACATTTATTCTATACAACCCTGTTTTTAGGGGATCTTAAAATTGTAGTGGGACTGTGTTTTGTACTCCCCACCTGCAAAGCCAGGTGCTGCACTTACCACGAGTCCCACTTTGCACGATTCCAAGGGAGCCATTAAACTCACTAAAAATGACCCAAAATAGTCTGTAATGTTGTTTAAAAAAAAAATCATCTTTGATTGTAAGAGACCTCAGGCTCTTTAAGACCACAACTGAGTGTTGTGGTCCCCTCAGGGAAGCAGAAATCTATACTTTTCATCATTTCTAGCCCTGCAGGCCACAGGACATTAGGCTGTAAAGTCTGGATGATGGTGCAGCTGGGCTTCTCTGCTCCAGGAGTCATGAAATGTGAAGCCATTACTGATAAAGAGCCTCTGATCTCTTCCAGAGATGGGGCTAAGGTAATTCTTTGGCAAAATGACCCAGGGGCAACCTGTTTTGTGGCTGCAAGTGAATGGTTTTCTCTTTTTTGGGGTATTTTTTCCTCGCCTTTGGGTTGAAATGATAAATCAGTGGCATGCCACGGAACTTCAAAGTGTACCAGGTCTTCCCTCTGGATAGTTGTGCTCCCAAATGGAAAGCTGCTGAGGGAGATCTGTAGAGCCCAAGGACCGCTTTCTGCAAGGGCAAATGCTGAATTCTGGCCTGTGTAGGTAAACTTGAAGGACTTCAGTGTGGCAACTGCCATTTTGGTCATCATGAGAGTTTTCCAGCGCTTGTCTCATAGAACTTGAGGTTTTGTGCATAGGGTTATTAATTGATGGTGCTGATCCTTTGCAGATCCATACTGTGTTTGACCAAGGGGCTGTTTTATCCCTCAGCTGTGTATCAAGTGCTGGAGCTGGTGAACCACAACTTGGAAACACCTTCACAGCCAGTTTTGTTCAGAAATACTTGATGTTCCTTCAGCCTTATTCCCCAGGGCACCATGTGGATAAGCTTACCATGGCTGGGATTTCGTGCAACTAATTGAAAATCTGTCTTCTAAAACTGATTCTTAGTAACTTTTGAATGAAATGTCCCTTAGATGTCCATGGCCACATTTTGATTGGCAGCTTTGACTATTCAAGTACTAATTTTGTACTTTGCAATTTTCCAGGGCCATGGTCCCTTCTCTAACTCATTTATGTAGAACACAGCTTTAAAAAACTGTAGCAATAGAGGTCATGCTGCTTTTTACAAATACATTAGAAAACTGAATCGTGCGTGCTTTTCTATGTAAATATTTTAACAGAGAAATTATTGGATAGGTTCGCCATTAAGTTAAGACTTGGATTTTTGCTAATGCGTTAATGCTGTGTTGGAATGAATGTGTACTGCACTGACTGAATTTATAGTCTGGCAGGTGTTTTTTGTTTGACTGATGTTCACAAATGTTCCTTTGGAAATCAGGTTCTCCAGTGAGTGAATGTTATACTGAACTATATAATTATTGGTGAAACATTAAATAATTAAGAAGCCTCTTTCCTCCTGTTTAAATAATTTAACTTGCGCTACGTAAGGATTTTCTTTATTGAATTCGCTGTTTCGGGGGCAATTTCCAGGTAAAGTACATTGGTTCTGAACTTGGATAATTGAAGCACTTGTAATTGCTAATTAAATCTATGCTTTTCGCATTGTTTTAGTTGTAAACTCTGCTAGTAAAATCTATTTCAGTTTGCATGCTGCAGGTCAGTTGACCTGGCAAAAAAAAATTGCTAGTTAAAATCAGGAAACAATTATTGCCTATATAAACTGGCATAAGTGCTCATCTCTGGATTTCATTGTGGATAGACACTCAGAGGATCTCACATAAAATAGCACTGTGGGGACTCTATAGCAGGTAGTCTCAATTTGCAGTTGAGATGATCTGGCCTGAAATCTCCTGACTGGGCTCTGAAAGCTGATTTTTGCACTGGAGTACAAGCTGTAATGTTGAGGAAAAGGGTCCCATGGTACTTGGTCCCTTTTCTGAGCGTAGCATCACTTCAAGCATCGTGCTGTGGACTATTGTACGTACACGGGAATGCAGCAAATAACAAAATGATGGGTAATCTGGCCCTGCTGAAAATTCTTGCAGTCTTCTTTTGTGTAGCTGTGTATATGGGGCAGAATGAGGTACCTCAGTGTGCAAAATCCTAAAAGCACACAGACAAAACCTTGTACCATGTCGTGGTGTTTCCTTCAAGATCCCTTCTCGTCCTTACTGAGGCCACAGTGAGTGTGATAGAGGAGGAAAGCGACTTAGGAACCTCTCATCTTTTTACTTCAAATTATTTTAAAAGCTATTCAGCTGGAAAAAGCTGGAAAAGAGCGAAGGGAACTTCAGCCTGCTGGTGTCAGGTATAATAGTAAAGTCCATAACCATGCCTCACTGAGGGGGGAGGAATCAGCAGGGAAAACGGCTTTGCTCTTGAAGTGAGGGTCCCTGTGGTAAAAGTCAGTGTGTTTCAAGAAGGAGAGGGGATCAGAGTATTAGCAATGTGAATCTAAAGGTTCTTGGGTTGGTTTTTGTTGTTGTGAAAGAGACCTCACTTATTTTAGCAAAAATCCAATTCTTCTGGAGACAAGTGAGGTAAAGCCCATGGTTTCTCTTTGGTTCCTGTCAGGCCCTGTCTGTGGGGTCTCACTGGTTTCAGGACCTCTCAAGAGTTGCCTATGGCTGCATGTTGAGACCCACCAATCTGCTGAACACGCGGCACGTCCCATCCAGCCGGGCACTGCAGTCTTGATTTAAATGATGCTAACTTGCGTAATTGCTGCACGTGCTTAATTTCAGCATAAGGTTCAACTTGTACTTAATGATATTCTGGCTTCAGGCCTTGGTTAATTGTGAAGCCAAGCTGGTTTTGAAGCGAGCCAGGAGTGGAAGGGAAGGTCCAGATCTCTCACTGGTCCCTGAGTCATCCATTCATATATATACATGTAATCCATATTTACAAGTCACATTTAAAATGAGTAGTTACTTGGATTAAATGCATTCAGACATATTGCACGGCTCTGTTTTAACCATCTAACAATATAATTCATTGCACACTTCACTAGTTGCTTTATTAAAGCCAAACTTAAATGTGTTCAAAACAAACATATTGCTTTTGCATTTGAAATATTCATCTTTTGGGCCCGCGGTAGATTCATTACGGCAGAGAATACTTCATTCCTTGATTACTGCTGTGAAAAGACACAATACTGATTCCCTAAGCGCTCATCAAATATTCGATCGCTCCGAAATTCAGGAGGAGGTGATGGAATTCTTGTTCCTGCAGGGAGGGCATATAAATCTATTTTATTATTTGCAAAGAAAATCATCGGTGATTAGTTACCGTATCTCAGGTACTCAAACAAATCATCTCTAAAGAAGTTAAAGTAAAAATGAATTTTAAAATAACTTTTAGCAATGCTTTCATCATTAAAATTATCTTCGTAATGATGAGTGATGTTGATACCTCGATCACTCAAGAGCTTTAGAAGTGCAGGGCTAGATTTCTAAAGGTAATTAGGTACTTGGCAGCAAATATGCAACTAACGGTATTTTCAGAAGTATGTGATAAAAATCAAGGGTTCTCCAGCTCTTTTTCTGGGGATGCCATTCTTAATTCTTTTTTCCAGTACTGACAGTTTTTAAGGTTGTTGGAAAAAAATACTGTGCAGCACTTTTAGCTTTTAGATCTATATGTGTGTTATTTGTGTGTAAATGTCTTTATATTCGCTGCTAACTGATGTACACAGAGGTTTGTTCTTCAGTAGAACAAATAGGTTTTTGGTAGTCGTTTTTGGTGTGCTTTGTTAAGGCAATCAATAACTCACTTTTCACAGGGACCCAGATAAGCTAAACACAGAATAAATCAGTGGAACACCATCAAAGCCACTGAATATTTGGCACAAATACGCTTTTTTAAATGTATATTTCTCAAATAACAGAATTCAGCTTTTAACTTCCCTAGAAGACTTTTATTCCCCCTTCTTCTCTTTCATTAACTGTTTCGTGTGTTTTCCATCATAACCAAATAAATTTGGTGGATAAGTGCTTTAAATACAGTGGCTGTTGAGAAAGCCATATGTTGTAGGAGGCCAGGTTCCCACATCCCCATCTCAATTCCTGGCAGTTGAATTGAATTGAATTCCCTAATTCCACCTCTCCATTACTACGGTGCTTTTTGGAAGGCTGAGCAAAACCAGCTTGATTTGGAAAATGAGAATGGAGAGGGAGGTGTGCGCTTTTCCTGAAACATTATCTCCACCTACGTGGAACATAATCAGTGCTGCGGTGTTTAGGCAATATCTTAGAGGTGATTTGCAGTAGTTCAAATAACATGTGGCATCATTAACATGCAGGGCATCATCCAGAGCCATTGAGAGACTTTTCATTTCTTTTAATAGACTTCAGATACATGTAAAGACCTTAAAATTAAATTAGAGTATTAATTCTTTTAATGGTTACACTAGAACCCATGGTGTTTTATTAATAGTAGCTTATGAATAATAGAACTATTATTATTGATTAGTAGTAGTATTTAGTAATTAGTACAGGTATTTTTTTATTATCATCATGACATGAAAATGTGTACAGCCTAAAGCTACTTACTGAATGCCTTTGGAAAATATAATTTATATTTACCAATGTGTGTGTGCATGTGTACTCGTAACTCTCTGTGCAATAGGAGACAAGCAAAACAGTTTGAAATGTGTTCTTGCTCACTGAAACCTAGTTTCCTAGTATTTTTAAGTTGTTGCAGCTATTTAAAACTGTTAGTTGTTACTAATAAAAGCAGTACTACAGCCTTTAACTACTTGAAAAATAGTAGAGTTACAAAGCAGCTACTGTGATATGAAGGACAAGCAAATCAGAGTAGGTAGATATGGTCAATATAGTACTGAAAAACAACTTATGCAATGCATGGAATGATCTATAGTAATATGAAGAATCTCTGGAGTAGAAAAGGATTCTCCTGATTTTCCAGTACATAAATGAAGATAAAATTATCAGAAGTGAATTTGAGTCATGGAGAATTTAAATATAAAATCATAAAAGCTTCTTAGAGTCTGTTAGATTTGGATTGAGTTCAGAATGTGAATGGCACCGAACGCCCTCCAAAGGTGGTCTCTTTAAAGATGCAAGTTTGGGTTCCTAAGGAAAAACATTTATGCTGATAAAAAAAACTCGCACTGAAATCCTTTTGACTGGAAACTGAGTTTGGGTAGAAGTCAAAAGTTCATGGAAACTATCTGTTTCTGAAAAATACATTCTACTTTGCCATTAAAGAAAACAAGAAGAATTTTTTTAACTTAAGCCCAAAATTCAAGTTTTTATTTCAACTTCTGCTGGAAGTTTCTTTGGGAAATGTGAATATTTTTGAATATTTTATGTTAAAGAAGAAAGAAGGGAGAGAACAGATGGGGAATAGCTCTGTGAGTAAAAATACATATATATCTAGTTTCAATTTTAGTGATTATTGAATTTCAAGTACTTAACAATAAGGCTCTAACTTTATTCTTATCCATACCATTGTCCAGTTTGTCATTTTTCAGGTGGTGTTTAATAGCAAAATTGTGTTTTGCAGCAGAGATTTTTCTTTTATATAAAGGTTTCTGTAGTAAGGTTCTTCATTCTTTATTTTAGTACATAAAAATGGATAGCCTGAGTCTTGGAATTACCAAGCAAACAGTTCCTGATGAAGTCTTGAGTTTAATAGAGAAGCTTCCAAAGGTTTTCAGCTGTGAAGGGAGATGCTGTTGTGAGGTGGTCAGAGCTGCATCCCTTTCTTGAGGACGAAGCAGGGCAGAGGAGCAGGTAAGGAAGTGACAGACTGCGGGGTGAGCCCTGGGACGTCACCGAGCAAAGGCCTCAGGCGCTTTGGGGAGTGCAGGGTTGGGGCTGTGAGCCCACTGCTGCCAGGAGCAAGGATTGAACAAGGACTCTGTTAGTGAGCTGAACTGCATCGAAGAAATGCTGGCCATTTTACCCATGGCCTTCTTTGTTCATGTAGGAGTTTTTTTCCATCGAGTTATCTTCCATACTCCAAATTTTCTGTCCATTGGCAACAGCACCAATACACAGCTTTGCTGCTGGGGTGGCTGTGCAGAGCCTGGACTCCTGGCAATCCCTCCTTTCAAATCCCATACAAACACGAGCAAAGTTTCTCTCGATCTGCGGGGTACGGTGGGATTCTCATTCACACGGCTCTGCATTTGTCATGGCTCATCCATGAGAAGGAGCCCATGTGGCTAAATCTGGGAGTGCTAAGAGCAGAGGTGTTCATACAGCAGCCTGAACATCCTGAGTAAGTGTGCTTGGAGGAAGGAGGTACAAATGCGTGAGCGCAAGGGGGGCTGGATTTGGAGGCAGACAGACTGACAGGGCAGCTGAAACAGATCGTTCTTGGAAGCAAACACATCGCTCCGCTTCTGCTCGCCTGTGTTCTGCCAAGAGGCATTTGCAGTCTCTAGATCATGATGGCTGCAACCTGCTGTGTTGAAACTTCTCTATCCACAGGCTGACTGTGCACTGGAGAAAGATTATCTGCCTTATGTGCACTTATCTTCTGCAGTGCCCAAGCAATCGTCGTCCTCTCCCTTCTTCTCTTCAGCTCTGTAAACTCATTCATGGTATTTTCCTGTAAGGCAGAAGAGCAGGAAGCCTGATTTTGCCAGATGACCTCCAAAATGCAATACTTTCAATTAAAGCCTTTTTGTTCGGTTGAATTTTAAAGAATATGGGTTGTGCAGAAAGTGGTGTCGTGCAGTTCTTTTTACGGTGCAGAGTGCAATAGCAGAATGCATGGAGGATCTTTGGCTTTTGTTTTTAATCTCAGATATATCTAGGGAAATGCAACTTCCAAAGTGTCTGAAAAAAACTCTAATTGAAGGTAGAAATTAGATACTTTTTTCCCAAATGCACTGTAAATGCTTTTTAACTGCAGAGTCTGAGATCATAACTTGTGCTGTCACTTCTCTGGTTTGGTTGCAGTGCCAAGAGGGTGGCTACCAATAGTGACGGGTTATTGAGTGACTTCTGCTTTTTGTGATAAATCACAATCATTTGCTCTGGTTTATTTAATAGGAATATCACAATTATTAATGCTCGGAGGGAACTGTAAACTTCCTTGCTGTTGAAAAGACTTGGACTTTGAAGTTGTGCAATGCTACAAATTTGAAAAGCACTCTGTATATTTTATGGGGTCTCTCCTCAATATCTTGAGTTGTCACGACCATTAATGAGAGCTGGTTGTGTGCATTGCATGGGGAATGGGTCTCTGTGCTCTTCTAGTTTAATGTTCAGTTGAATGTCAGGATTGCTATCTTTCAATTTGCAGCATTTTAAATGTTTTTAACTTGCAGCTTTTTTGCTTTTCCGGGGCTTCTTAATTGATTAATGTATTGTGATTAATCCCAAATGGGATGCCATTATTAACTTGCTTCATTAAATTACATACCAGTTTGTTAGCCTTAATTCTCATAATTGTCCCCTTATATTTTAGCGTGTTTATTTGAATAACTTGCCCTAAGAACTTGATCAGCACTTGGTCATGTATTTGTGTATTCTTTTGCCCCCCTTTCCTTCCTCTCACCCTTGATGTTCAAAACTGGAGTCAGTTTAGGAATATTTATAGTGTCTAGTGTCAGCATGTTAAACACAGTAATTTACTTCTTTGTGATTTAAAAATATCCTGTCTCAAAAAAACCCCACAAAACAATAATCACTTTTGTGGCCATGCTGTAAAAATCTTTAAATTGATAGAAAACTATCTTGGGGAGTTTTCATTACCAGACTCCTGAAAATGACACTTAGGTGTCTAGTATGTAAAAATTACAGTCGTCAGTCTGTAATCTCACCCCCTCTGTGGCTGAGGAAGGTTGATACTCAGGAAGTCTGCTGATTATAACCATTAGACTAAAAAACAAATTAGTTCCGTAACTACAGTAGTACTTTTTGCATTTTACAGTGGCTTGCTTTGTTGATGCATCGCTTTGTCATTTCATCAACCATATCCAAGCAGACCTGGATGCCAGGAGAGCTGGGTCAAAGTGGGAGACCCGCAGTCACTCACCTGATGTTTGCTTTGGGACAGGGCCATCAGCCTCATGTAGACCCTCTTTGTGTCTTTGAGCATGGAGAAGTTGTTGAACGTGGCTCGTTTTCCTTGCTGCAGGTACCTTTTCACCTCTCCATGAGGGCAGCAGTTGCTTCATCCCCACCCTTCTTACATGTTCCAAATCTGGTGTGTTTCGACGACCTTTTTTGATTAAGAAAAAGAGAAAGAGAAGCTAGAAATAAAACATTGATTTTTTGCTCTGCAAGTCTTAAGACAGTTTTGCTAGAATCAAAGGAGACGTAAAGCTGTATGTTCTCCTTCCCTTTCTCCTCTCTCCCAAACACAGCTGATAACTCCCTGTTTTCAAACATCCAGCCTGGATTCCAGGAAGATCATTTTTCATGCCTACCTGCCTACCTCTTTTTTAAACTTAATTTCATTTATTTTTCTGCAGAAACTGTCTTTTGGAGCCATCCATTGTCTCCCATTTGTCTCTCAGAGGACTAATCAAGTATATTACCTGTGGTTTACATTCACCAGGCATAGATGGAGAAATCTAACGTTTCAATCAGGAAACTCCAGCTCTTCAGTTCACATGTTGCCCAGTTCTGCAGGATTTTGCACAAGATTTATCCCTCAGAAAAATTATACTTGTTTTCATCCTATGTATCTTCCATGAAACTGCAGAGTCTTCATATGTCTCTGGTTACCAGTTAGTGTTATGGCACGTTTTAAGTGAAGGTGAGCACAGGATCTATTCATAAATGATTACCTAGTTTCACTTTGTACCATAAAAGACAGAATGGTTGTAAAGCCTGAATATATAAAATAGATGGGTAAAATTGGGGCTTCCTTTGCCTTTAGATCTCCTGGCTCAGATGAAAAAGTTATTCTTATTAAATTTAAGCTGTTCAGCCTGAAGAATTATTACTGTAGCTCTCAGATACAACAGTGCCAAGTTTCTCCTAGTATTGGCAATAATAAACAATGCAAGCTTCAGAGAAAATTTCCCGGGTAGCATACCAAATGTTCTAGAAAACCTTCTCGGACAGCAGCTAATACATTTTTAATACAAATAAAACATAATTCTTTAGTCTCATTTCGGTTTGATCCCTAAGGTAGAAAAAGTATACTGACTATGCATAATTTATGTATTTTTTTGAAGTGTTTACCCAGATACTCCATTCACAAAGTCTCTTTTTGTTAATAGGTTGCTGTGAGATGTAAGAATCACTTAGGGCCCGCGTTGTACAAATAAATGGAACATGTCATTTCTGTACCATCGCTGAGGTGGTTACCGAGCCATCCTAATTCTGCCTTCGTCTGCGCTGCCCACCCTTCCATCCTCAGCCAAGTCACAGAGCAGGTCCAGCTGAATTTTTGGTGTGTTTTTCCCATATCGTGTGTGATGTGAAAGCGTTCAAGGAAGAGCAAGTGGTTGGGAGCAGCAGGTGCTGCCCACCCCTTGCAGGGACAACGTGGGTTGGTGTTGGGTTGACGTGTCCATGGGAGCACCACCCCAGTCATTACCGATGATATGTGTGGTTTCCTGTATAATTCCTAAACATGCCACATGATGCAGAACAAGCATGCAGGATAACATCCCACAGTAATTTAATTACAATCTAGCCAAAATGACTTGTAAATCCAGTGTTACAGGTTACTGCCAGAGGGTCGAGTTGTTGCTGGCTTTGTCATCTGTAGTTTCTGTGCTGTAGGACAATTATGGGAGAGATGAGTATTGAGGGTTTTCTGAGCTGGTGGTTTTCCTTCCAAGGGTCAAAGAAAGGCGATGAAAGTAAATCAGGGTATAGTCTGGTCCCTTTCTTTATGTCTTTGTAGAGAGGTAGACATTTGTATGTATGGCTGATGGCTTCACTGATGGTATGGATGGCATATCACCACCCAAAATAATTCTGCAGCTGAGATGGCTGCTTGCCCAGAGCAATCCTTGTATCTGATGTTTTACCTCCTGTGAATCTAAATCAGAAATCTTCACGTTCATAGGGCGGGGATGAGGGTGTGTAAACCAGGGAGCCCTTGTGCAGCATCATTTTAGTAGGTTTCAGACATCATCTACATCTGAGATTCACTGAGAAGCACAATAATCTGACTAAGGTGATGAATCTCAAATGAGCTAAATGGTCCCAGTTTGAGGAGTATTAAACCTCCCTTTGTTTTAAGTTCAGGTGTGCTCGTATCAGAGTTCCCAGAACAAAATCAGCAAAGAAGCTGGGATGTGCTTTTATGCTTTTTATTAAGCACTCCTGGAGATAGATAAGAGTCAAGAATGCCAATCACCATCTTTTCTGTGCCAAAAATTGAAATGTGTGTTAAATAAAGATTGCTTAAGTGTTCCCAGCACCTCTGAACAGTGAGTTTTCAGAGGCTCGCAAGATGGAGCAGGATTTTTCCTATGAGCTTGTGGTGTCAGTGACTGGTTCACAGCTCTGGGAGCACTGGGAAGCCAAAGAAAAGCTGGCCTGGCTGAAACCATCAGAAAAGTATTTAGCTGCTGATGGCAACTGTGCATTGAAAATACATTGTAATGTAGTCATTATCAAAAGTAAAGAGGCTTTCTGAGAGCAGGTATTGGTTTTGCAACATCAATACTGTATCAAATGGAGCCTAACTGGAGATTTGGCAAACTGGTCTCCGTGAGTAAAGTAAAATGATGTGCCACACTAGAAAGTAGCTGGGTTATTAGAAAGCTCAGTCTTGCTCCTGATAAAATGGATTTTTTCAGCGTAAAATTCATCTTTACTTCCTGCAAGAATATTGCTAAAAGAGATTAACTTTGGATCTCAGTGTATTTTATAGTGTGTCTCATGTTATTTTAAGGCTGTAAATACATTAGCTGATCTGTAAGCTTCACTTAAGTTCCTGCTTTCTGGGTTTTTGAAGAAATAGGATCATGTTATGCAGGAATCAGGATGATTGAATTAAATCACCCCTTTTGATACTTATTTTCCCTCAGGATCATGCTACTAGATCAATATTTAAAAACAGCTATATGGGCAAGTGTTGATTAGAAGGCAGAACTCCATAACCCTAACAGCTAAGCTAGTAATTTGTTTTGTATATTTTATCTGTGGCGTTATGCACATGCCTGTGTAGTAGAAGCAGTCAACATAAAATTATTTTCTTACTCCTTCTTCCCCCCTGCCTACCTTGCCACCTGGCAAACCTTCTTTATCGTATCTAGTTCCTATGAAAACATCTAACGTAATTTGAAATGCTCTTGTGTGAAACATGATTAGACACATCAATCACTTTTCAAAGGTTTTTTTTTCCCCCTGCATTTTGTATTCTAAACTGCTAAAAACACATGCTTTTATATCCTGCTGCATTTCGTGGCAGACGTGAGCAGACAAACAGCTCCCCATCTTGGGTGAACCAGCCTTGTGAAGTGCTCTCCTAAAGCGCATACCAGTCAAATTAAACTTTAGGTCAAATTTTGGAATGCTCTCCTCTTGCCAACTCATTACCAGTGGTACGGCTAAGCAAACTGTTGCCTTCTGCTACTCCAGATATCTACAGAGATTTATTATATTTCAGCTAATAAGCTTATCTTCTCTAATAGCAAGCATCCCACCCCGCCTTATGGCTAGACTTGTCTCTTCCCGTAACTTGTGTGGAGAATTAAAGGCCAGGAGTAAAGCTGGCTTTTAAACCTGTCCAGAGCGAGCTGTTTGGTGGTCCCTGTGTTGTGGATGGAAACATCCATTAGTTTCGAGTGTGGATGCTCTCGTTATCTAGACCTGCTCCTCAGGTCGATACCAGTACCTCTCTGCGGACAGATGGTGGTGGGAGAGGGGGGCGATGCCGGGGCAGGTGGCAGCACCTCGGTGTGCAGCGGGGCCATATGGGCACACAGGTTTAAGAGAAACTTGGTCTATGCAGGCAGTACAGCTGCCTGCTACCACACCTGTCTAATGGAGTTGCTGAAAGGCTGTATAAATTCATGCTGAGCTATGGAGATTATCTCTGTCAGCTGTTCTTGTGTCAGAAGCAATTTTTTTTAGTGCTGCATTTATGTCATAAGTGCCCAGCCTGTGCCTACCTTTTAGGAAGAAATCTCTTTCTTCCTTCATTGCTGCTTGCGTTGCATCTGAGGTGTATAACTAGTGTCTTATACCTAAAAATAGACATTTTTATGCCTTCCTTATCATGCCATATATTAAAATGTTTGCTGCCCACCTTAAATCTGAGTGTAGACAGAGCTGCAAATGCAGTGTGCTACCTGTAACCCCAGGCCAGGCTGTAGCAAACAAGGGATGCTACAGCATCAAGCTTTCGAGCACTGGTGCCTGCTGCCATTAGCTATGAAAACCCTCTCCTCCTCACCGCAGCCGTCATGCAGTGCTCCTTGTATGCATGTTACAGCTGGGCTGGAATTCAAACTGTGTTGGTTCTCGGGCGTTTTGAGGAGCATTGCCTGTGCAGCGTGGCAGTGAACATGTCCCTCTGCGCCAGCCCTCTGAGGATTGCCCTAACAAAGCATTGGCTCTCTCCATACCAGCTCAAGGTTTTGGCAGGTAAAGCCTAATGCAGATTGTGGCATCGGTCACAGGTGAGGGTGGTAATATCCAAGGTTTATGCAGCCTGACAGGTTCTGATAAGAACGATAAGAAGCTTTTCTGGAGGTGGATACCAAACCTGGGGTCATGGCAAAGCATGTGCCATAGATGGTCCAGCTGACTGACCACAGCATCAGTGGTAGGATCACAAGCAGCATGTGATCTGTGGACACCCAGGAGTTATAGCACTGGGGTGCTATGAGAAGTGAAAAAGGAGGCAGTAAACACCTCAAATTAATAGGCAGATTCTCTGCCAAGCAGATTCAGTGAATGTGTGAGAGGAGATGGAAAACTCTTCCTGAGATCATTCCTGTGTGCACCCACCTGCAGGAAGGATCCTCACTGCTTTGGGTCAGACTAGACTCATTCAAAGAGCACCTTTTGTTCTAACCGTGTTTTAAGTTCTGTTTTAAATCGTATTCAATTGCATTTTATTTCTTCTCTTGTACCCTGCCCTGAGCTGTTGAGATTCTGGCAATTTTGAAGTTATATCCTGTGTAGAAGGAGGGCTTCCTGACCAGAAGCAGAGCTTGCAAACCCCCTCCATAGATGGGTCATGCTCCACAGGAGCACCGGAAAGCTGTAAGAAGCCTGTGGAGCGGAGGCATGAAGGCTAAAGCATCCTGAGGAGTTCTGTGACTTTAAGACTATCACCTACTCGCAGTGATTGAATAGCATTCACTTTGCCACTGCTGAAATGTAGAACATCTTGAAACAAGCGTACATGTCATGTTAGTTTTTGTATTTCTTTGTATTTCAAGAGGAAGAAACCGCTGCCACAGCCTGAATGTTTCCCAGGCTTTTAATGCACTTGTATTCTAAGTGCTTTTTTTCTGCACAATAATTTCCCCATTTCCTTTAAACACAAGTCATGATACTTGTTGAAATGTTTTTGTACGGAACTGAGTGAGTTGTTGGGTCATTCTAACCAAGTGAAACATAAACAGCTTGACATATGATCCTCACTGTTCTGTGTAGTGTTACACCAGGTGAAATAGGGAGATTTTGAGCTGTACTTTTGTTGCCGCAGGAACTTGAGTGGCTTAGAAGCATCTGAAAAGAAAGTTGCAGGCCACATCCTGCCACTCTTACCTCAGTGGCTTGAAGGGGATTGAGATGGGACCACCTCATCTCACCTGCTTCTGGGAGCTTTCCTCTCCCTCCATGAAGGACGTCGGGGTGGGGGTGAAGGGCACAGGGACTTCCTTGGTAGTGTGGGAAGCAGAGGGTGGAGAGGAGGAGGTGGCAGAGCCATGAAGGGTCCTTGAGAGGGGGTATGTGGAGCCGTTTGGGAAGAGAGGATGCTGTAGCGTTGGAAGACACAGAAACAGCTCGCTGGGTGGGAAGAGAGTGAGGAGGAGGTGGCAGGTGGGCGAGGGAAGGGGGAGGCAACTCAGAAATGAGAGCGGAGGCAGAAGTGAGGAAACTCTTGAGGATTAGCTGGGGCTTGCTGCTTTAGGTAGTGCAAGCACCGAACTGTGCTAGCTCATATCATTTTGCAAACCTGCACACATCTGCAGGAACTTAAAAGATGCTGTAAAAGATTAGTAAAGACACTACATAAGGTAAGTAAAAATGGAAAGACTTGCATGGAAGAGAATTACAGATACAAGAATGTGCCATAGTTGACAAACCTGCTTGTCTTCTTGTGCCAGAAAGCTGTTAATTAGCGCCACTGGTCTGGCATTGGGTTCTTGTACTGCAAAAATGACCAAAAGCCCTAGAGCCCTTTCAGCCCATGACTGCGATATGAGACATGGAGAATTTGATGTAGCAAAAACTCGTGCAGCAGTTTCAGTCGATCAGTTCACACCAACCTCCCTAAAAATGAGGTAAAGGGAATGACAACCAAATTATGTTGGAGTTTGCTTCAAAGCAGGAGATAAAAAATTCTGCACTACAACAATCTGTTTTCGCTGGATTTCTGATTTAATTGTGAACTGAGGTGTGGTTGTTGTTGGGGAAGTGGCTGTGTGACTTAATTGACATTGCTGCATCCTTTGTGTTGGTGACTCATAGGCGCCGGCTTGAGTCATCTCGTACTGACGGGCTGGAAGGAGCCTCTGCTGCTGTGGGGATGTGAGCCGAGGGCAACGCTGCGAGAGCAGAAACAAGGACTTTTCATGTAGAAGGAATGAAAGATGTTGGGAAGCTGAGACGACTCCTTTTCTTCATTTTAAAGGGGTGATTGTTGTGACCTCGCTCACCAAAATCCTTTGTGTTGGCTGGAAGAGAGGGAAAAGACTGGAAATCTCTGCTGCATCCCAGGCAAGCTTAGCTGGAGCAATTAAATTACAAGCCCCTGCAAAGGGGGGCCCATCTGAGCTGTTGCCTTCCACCCTTTGCATTTTGCCCAGCACGTTTTCTTGGTTAGCCACCAGATTTCATTGGTTTACTTTCCAAAAAAACCCAAACAAAACCAAACCAAAAAACCTGGAGATATTTTTTCCTCAGTTGCGCACTTTTGTACTAAATCCGAGCCAGGAGCAGCAGAAAATGAAAACTAACTTCCATTCTTGGTTTCACAGTTTAGAGTTTAGCCTCTCCAAATGTGTGAAGCTGTGTATCAAAGAGTGGGTGCTGTGGGATGATCTGGCTGTAGTGCTTGTTGTATTTTTTTCATTACACTATTTTCCTCCCTGCTTAGGTCAAAGTGGTTATTTTTACCTAAACACCCCTGTAAATTGGGCAGATTGTGGAAACTCTAAAAAACACCCAACTCCTTTTTTTTTTTTCCTATTTTTTCCTTTTTTTTTTTAACTCAGATGGTGAGAACAGTTGATAACTGATGGCAGGTTTTATAAAATAGCCTCCATCCTGATAAAATGTTACCCCCTGGTGTGTCATTTTTCCAGCCGAACTACTGGTAGGATTGAGAGATCTTGCACACTGCTGCTTAAATAAGTAGACTACATGCTCTATGAAGAAATCATATTATTTTCTCAAAGGAGAACAAGTAGGCTCAGTGCACCAAAATTGCTTTAAATAAACTTGCAGCTACTCTCGCTTGCTTTGCGCAGCTGCAGATGGTACAGTCTATCAATCAAGCTTTCCCAGCCTTGAGAATCTGCCACTGAAGCTGTCTCTCCTCTGTGTTGCAATTACATTTTTGTCTCTTACAGAGCTTTGTATCGTAGATGTTCTATCGCTACTAATCAGATTGTGCTTTTGGGCTGCAGATATCTTTTGGTTTTCCTCAGATATATGCTTATTAAGATTTTTCAATAATTCGTTAATTGAATGTGCACGTTCACTTGCAGTGAATTAGCTTCATCACGCTTTCGAAGGGCAAGGATGCTTTGGGGAAATTAATGCCTACTTTATCAGTGGAGTGAGTCAAAGTTTGGGCAAACAAGTGGCTCACAAAAAGAAAGGAAAATACATTGCTGGCAGTTTCTTACGTGCTGGTGGTTACAAATCTTGTGGTAGTGAATGGAGGCAGTGCTGCGGGGGGAGGCTGCAAAGTCTTCCTCAGCCGGGTGAGCCGATCAGTCAGCCCCCGGCATGTGTACAATACACGATCAATGTTTCTATCCGCTCACAAAGAAACTCAGTGTGCACAGACAGCCTACTCTGAGTTATTAAGCAGTACTTAACTCTACTTGTGGCTTTCGTGCTTTTTTTTGAGACAGTCTCTTCTATTAGCATGTTGCCTTGCCACACACTGGTGCTAATTCTGTTGTATGTTCTTCTGAGGTGGCCTGTGCTGTCCCTCTGCTCTCTTTATGACACTGATATTTCAGCCAACCTTTGGTGTAAAAGTGACTATTTATGCTTCTTGTGTTTTCAAGCATCCCTACTGGACATAGTAGAAGTTGCTGATCTATAACTTAGGTTGTCCCATCTTTGTCCCAGGATGTCCATAAGTAATTCGGGTTTGGAGGTAGCAGGCGTGAAATGGAGGAGGGGGTGAGCTAAGGCTGAGAGGTGCTGTGGTTGTGAGAAACTTGCATTGCACTCAACCAAAGATGAGGGGCAGCCTGAACCCCTGACCCCAAAGTCAGTTCAATAGCTTTTAAAACCATTTTGGACTTTAAAAAAAAGAAAAGGAAAAAGTGCAACTTCCTCTTTGGCACTGCTAGTTAATATCTCATTATTGTAGATACCCTCCAAAGCTGTGGTGAAATATGAAGTTAATACATCACTAGCAAGCTTTCAGTCAGAATGATGTATTATTCAAAGTGGAATTAGCTGGAAGGATCAATGCACGCCCATTACTCTATTTAAAATAATCATTGGAAGACTCATTAACATTTTTTCCTCTCCTCTCTTCAAACAACATGGTGAGTGAGACATCTAGGAACATCTCCTCCACTAGTGTATGTACCTCTGTGACTCCAGTGTATTTTCATTCATAGCAGGATTATTAACACCTGAAGGCCAACTTAACTCAACAGAATTTGCCTTCAAATCACTGAACCTGAAACCAGTTGCCGTAGGCAAAGGCGAACTCAGCTCTAATGCACATTTAAAAAAAAAATCAAAGGTCATGGCAGTATGTGTGTGAAATAGTGCATGTGTAAGCATAAGGTTCAGTGTCGCATCTTGCCTGGATACCTGTTATTCTCTCTGATTTTACACATGAGCAGCAGCTTGAAGTATTAAGGGGCCTGTTTCCATTGCTTGTTTTCCCTTACAAATATATTCTGCGGGATACTCACTTGGGGCAGCCCATTCATTACACAGCAAATGCTTTCTGTCTCGCAGCTCACCTCTGTCAGGCTGCAGGCTCTTGGCCAGATTTGTCCTTTTGCATTGACTCGTACAGGAGATGTGCAATTATAGCTTCTATGGGGGAGATGGAAGAAAATATCATCTGTGGAGGAGCAGGAATATATCATTTTTGGATCATTTAGTGCCCGTGAAGGTGAAAAATTTAGAGCACCAAATCTAGCTTATCATTGTGCTGGGAGCTCTGTAGGCGTTTTCTTACCATCACAGATAGCTGAGTGTGCTGTGGTGTCGACCAGTATCCCCTCTCACCCATCAGTTCTCCCGAGAAGGTCCAAATAAATAGTTCTCACTGTATTTCAAAGCAAAGCACATGTAAACTTCTCGTATCTGTTAATCCACGTTCCAGATCCAGCTGAAATCTTTCACTTCCTTTTATTCAGAAATGTTTAAGGAATGAGATACTTATCCACAACCAGATTTTACAATGTGAACTTCAAAAGAGAGAGGAGCGAGAGGTGAGACAATGGACTTTGTGTAGAGCAGAAGGGTGCACAGCACAAAGCCAGGATGTGTATCCTTTCTCAGTGCTGCAGACCAAAGCAGGGTTAAAGCACCGTGGTTCAGAAGGGTTAGGAGAAGGACCTACCCAAGCTGTTAGCTAGCTCTGAAATAACTTGGCCCCAAGGACATGAATTTGAAGAGTTTCACAAGCAATATGCCAAGTATTTTCCCTTTGCTGAGAAAAGTATGTTTCATTTGACTGTGATTATCTTGGATTATTTGAAATGCTGTTGCTGTGATGTTAAAATACATATTGTGTGGCATAATGTTTGCATTAATGGGACTCTTCTCATTTCTGTTCTATAACAGTGAAAATCAGGTCCCTTCCCATAGAGATTGATGACTGGCGTCTGTCCAGCACTACTGAGCTGATAAGAGAATAAATTGTTTAACCATGTTGATTGTCCTGAAACCCTACAGGACAATTTAATCTCTGCAACCTAGTTAATTTATAATAGTTTCCATTCTCGTCTTAGTTGTTTGTACAGCGTGTTTGGAGACTTGAGCGTTTGGCTGGCGAGCTGTAGATCTTAACCGCCGAGCTGAATGGGAGCTGAAGGCGTGCGGTTAGGGGAATATTACCCCTGACTTTCACCGTTGTAATTGAAAGTAGAGTTTGACACATTGGCATCTCTCTGTGTCAGCCATTGTCACTGGCTTCAGCTGCCACGGTTAAGTACGTAGTCATTCATCCTTGGCAGACACCGTCCTTTCCAGCACGAGAGGATGGTCTCTGGATGTTAATGCCACCGCGCTCTGGGAGCAGCTGCCTATAGCGAATTCAAGGCATGCAGATCGTCTTGGCCATTTTACTTAGCAGATGGGTAAGGCTTGATAGATTGAAGATTTAGTTTCCAAGTCAAGGGTCAAATGTTGCAGTGGGATAGAAAAGTAAATTATATCACTATTCAGAGGGGAAAGGCTCAGGTACTGTATCACAAAATTGTTGCCATTCATTTTCCTCTGACTTGCACAAAATGCATGTCATTTCGCCTTTCAATATAGACGACTGTGGCATTCTCCTTCATTCTGAGATGCTTTGCAATACTGTCTGTGAGCCCATTTAATGAGCTTGAAAGTAGTTGCTGCAAATTTATGACAGTTTAATAAGTCTGAATGCCAGATTTTTTTTTAAGGTAGAAGTGAGAGAGAAAATTGTATTTCGTCTCACTCCAAATAGGTGGTTTTTCTTCTGTTCTTTTTTTTTTCCCACACCCTTTTCTTCAATACAACAGATCTATTTAAACATCTTTTTTTAAATGAAAGTGTATTCCTTGCTCGTCAGCTGTTCAAGCTGTTGGTATTCACCTACTTTTCACAAGATGACTGGTACCATTGATCATTAGAGAGCTTCCCCCAGCCCTGCTCGTGTCTGCTGGCTTTCAGAGAGGCTACCCAAAGTAATGGGAAATGGGGGGAGCCTGGCCCTTCGGGCAGGGGTCTCGCAGGTAAGATCTCATGCTGTTGTATGGCCTCTAACTGCCTCAGTGTGTATTTGGGGGTTCCCCTGGTTTTATTTGTTGTTGCTCCTAAAATAAGCATTGTAAGCTCAAAATTTTTGCCTGAGACTTTTTTTTTCTACTTTATAGAACCATTTCCAGCAGAAAAACAGGTCATGGATTGTTTATGTGACTTTAGCATATGGTTTACATTATATAGCATGTGGTATAAATTTTAACACTTTACAAATCTGCAGATTTTTTGTAAAATCAGAGACTTCCGGAACTTCTGAAGTTTGTCCTATAAAATAATTGGATTAATCAAGACCTTTAGCTACTTAATGTACAGTGATCGATAGAGAATGAGAACTGACTGGGGGTATTTAGCTCATCAGGGTGCGCTGAGCTTAGTACCGCTGTAACACGGGGCTTTCTACAGAACAACACCTTGCCCAGTTAAGTCTGTTTTCACATGTTGTGTCTTAGTGCCCATACTGGCATGGTCAGCCTGGCTGTGGTGGTGCCTGCCCTCTCATCGCACTCCTGCTCGGCTTCTCCTCTGGGACGTTCCTTTTTGGAGTATTAATCACATTATCCTGAGAAGGTGCTTATCTCCCCGGCCTCCTCCTACCCTTTCGGCTCTGAGGGTAAGGCTGCAGGAACAGCACTTTCAAGCAAGGAGACAACAGGTTGCGTTGTTGAAAGGTGTTAAAGCTGTTGTCGATAGAGTTCATGACTGATCAACCTTGTTGCTCACCGAGGAATGAATCATTTCTCAGTCCTCACATTAACTGGGGGAGCTGTAAGTAAATGCAACCTGTCGAGGGTAATGATTTCCACCGTGGCTTTGCTGGAAGGATGTCTCTGGATGATGACTGCAGAATGGGGTCACTTGTGCATTACCTTTTCCTAAGTTGCAGTGCTTGTTTTATTCGTTGCATTAACGTCAAGCCATTCGTTGTGCTCGGAATGGCATGTGCACCAGGTATCGAAGTCACCCAAAGGGTATGATAAACAAAGAGATTTTGTTTCCTCATGTCATGTTCATCCCATATTTACCCTGTGGTGAGAGCTCTGTTAGCACAGGAAACTGCTTAATGATATCTCTCTGTTTATTTTTCCCTCACGCTTAGCATGATAGTTACCTATTTATTTCTGCTGAAGAGGATTACAGGCATTTTTCAATTATAAATGATGCACGCAAGCATTATTTATCCTGTTTACTGCAGACCTATAGAGTGTTAGTCAGTCTTGAGCAGAAGCATCTTGTTCAGGAAACAACATTTGTAGTAGCGGTACTGTGAGTATTTTAGGGCAGTTTCAGGATGGTTTTCCATCTGTCCGTTAATACTTGCAGTGCAGCACGCACATGACCAGCAGCATAGCAGGTTTGTGCGTGAAATTCCCGTGCTTGAGAAATTTTAATTCGTGATGTTTCTTCTGTGTTAGCTTCTTGAAGGAGGAAGGGGAAACTCATTGCTCTTCCCAGCTTTGGCAGGCATTGGGTGAAGCCTAAATGCCAAGACCCAGTTACAGATGTGTGCTCTTTCTCCTACACTGCAGCCGAGGCGTCGTGAGAAATGCAATGTGTAAAGTCAAGCCAGAGAATTCATTGCTGTTTTCCTCCAGAATGTATTCATAAGATAATAAAAAATACACTGCTGTAGTCCAGATTATATAATGGAGGAAGTTGAAAACAGTTTGTAGAAGGAAATCAGCTCAAGCTTCATGGCACAGAATTGTAAAGGAGGTCAGAAGGACACTTCTTATTCTAAGGATTTTTGTCCTTTTTTCCGTTCTGCTATTTTTTTTGCCCTTCTTTTTAAGTATCAGCTGTTGTCAGAGTCAGGATTCTTATATGGGTGAGTCTCTGATCTCAACCAGCGTGGTAGCTCCAGGCCAGTTAAACCAGAGGCATATAGCAATGGGGACAGAACTTGACATTTTGGGTTTCAGAAACCACCTTTTCTCTGTGAACGCAGGCAGGAAAAGTGAAGGGAAGTTTTTCACAGAGAAGTGGAAAAAAGAAAAAGAGGAAATTCAAGGTGGGTTTTTTTTAAAGAATTTGAAGGAAAAAAGATGTAAGAAAAGTTTTGCTCTGAAGCCTGAACCATTCCACAAAATGAGAAAACTTTGGGGCATTTCTCTAGCGGTCTTGCCAAGATCTTGAAACAGTTGTAGAGAGGTGTGGGAGAACAGTGTGTGAGTATAAGGAAAAAAGGGGTAGAGCATCTAGAAGGAAAATAAGGCTGTATTCCATTCAGGTCTGAACTGACATCTCCGTGGGGGGGGCTTGTTTGGATGTGATTTGTCAAGAAACATGAGGTCCCACTCCCCATACACGCGGAGAAAACACGATTACAGATACATGGAGCATTTGCTTTCCAGCCCCCAAAGAAATAACGTGAGTGTTGATTCCATGCTATTAAAAACCAGTGTGCATTTGCAGAATACGCTATCAGAAAGATTGCGTAGCTGGATCTATATGGGCCTACCACCTCAGCAGATGCAAGGGGCGCTGCCAAGGCTGAGGTAAGAGTTGATCTACTTTGACAGAAAATCCCAAAAGGAAGAGTTTTAACCTTTAGGATTCTTTCCATCTATTTGCTTTCTTCAAACTGATTGCAGCTGTCACCAGAAATAAAACCAAAGCAAACAAAATAAAACTCTTTACAACTTATGGTGAAGCAGCAATAAATAGAACATTGTTCAAGTGCAGCGCAAGTTTTTCTTAACAGTCTTGTACTAAATTGCTGGTAGCTTTTTTAATGTTTTTGTTGTTGTTGTTTTGTGGTAGCCGTGGCTTGGAGAAACCTGAGTAAATGGCAAAGATGTCTTGTGAGAGTGCTGCATTTTTAGTGTTCACTGTTGAGTTGCCAGAAGCCAGACAGAACCTACAAAGTGGGTCATTGGGTTCAGTGTACTGTGATTATTATTTATACAGAATCCAAAGTGTACAGAGCACCCCTTTGGGCATATAAAAGTTCATGCTTCAAAGAGCTTACAGCCTTCAGGGCTAATAATATTATTGCCAGTAAGATCTAAGCTGTATATATTTCAAAGCTGCTGTTGCTGCTTTCATAATTTTACTGCATATCTTGCCCTACCTGATCATGGCAACTTCTGGAGTACTGTGATGAGGAAAGGATCTTCAACTTCCATTTGAAACACCAAACCAAAGCAAACCATTTTGTCTCTAGACAAGAGCACAAAAATGTGTCCTGAACACAGCAGAGTAGTTCAAAGGCCAAATAAACAGAAAAAGGAAAGGTGGTTTGTTGTGGGGTTGTTTTTGAATGCAGTTGGCTAAGAAGATAATGAGGTTTTTCCTAATTAGTCACGGGGAGAAGCATGAGGAGAGAAAATGTTTGTGCTTGTGAAACTTGGGCCAATGGATTCCAGTTCTCTACTCAGGCCATTAGAATTGGTGATTTTTCACAGTAGCACATCTTTTGGATGTACTATGGTCAATGATGCCGTCTTCCTAAGAGCGCGCTCCAAGCTGGTTCAGTGCTTCACAGGACTGTGTGTTCCCTGCTGGGCACAGGTTCCTCTCTCAGGGATTTCTTCTTTTGTCTCCACACCCTTCCTCATGTGTTAATGCACGGCCATAAAGAGATCAAACTGTGTTTTTCCTCATAACATTGAGATCATGGGCACACACCAAGTGCGGGAGCTCTTTTGCGTTCAGTGTGTTTGCCATCGGGAGCAGTCCGTCCAAAAATGATCAACACTGCTTAGGCTTCTGGTGCTGTCTGGTGGCAAAAAACCCCCGACAAATGTACTACATGAATGAAGTACACACCAGTATTTATTTCCCAAAAGTAAATTAGCAAGTATCTTAAATAATGGAACGTGTTTGCAGAAATGGTGAGTTATTCCTTCAATACCTCTGAAGTGGCAAAAGGTTAAAAAGAAAATTGCATTGTTGGTTGGAAATTCCTTGGCTGTGTTGCAAGGGATGGGTTTAATGTGAGAGTTGTGAAGCTCACAGGGTTGATCTTTCCTGCTGCCTTCCCTCCTCTCGCTGGCTCTGGGTCTCGCCGTTGCGGACGACACGGGTGATTGCTGAGTGACAGGAGAAACGCTGTGGGAGTCCCAGTTTTGGTCTGGCAGTGCAGGTGATTGCATTGTCAAAAATCAGAGGTTTCTTCTAGATCCTCTCACAATGCTTTCTTCCCCCTCCTTTGTCCAAGCAACTCTAAATTAAATAAATGTAAAAATATGAATAGGAAATAGTCGCCAAGGCCAAACTCCATTACAGCTGAAAGGAGTCCAGCTTTAATGATAGCAGTGGCAGCACCAGATTTGTTCTTATATCAGTAAGGGCTGAACTGGCCTGAGATAACGTCTGTTTATCACAGCAGCTTTTCCATCCGAAAGTAGAAATAGATGGAGAAAAATCATCTCTCTGTATTTTAGGCTTTGCTGGGGTGATAATATGGCTAATGCTCTAATGAATTCTGAGGACGCTTTCTTTTGATTTAACCTTCCTTACTTGATTTTATTACACCATGTATCTTTGGCATTTGGTGAAGAACTATTGCAAATGTGAGAAGCAAGCAGCTTGTTAGATAACATCTTTTTTTTTCCCTCTTTAGAAGATTAAACTGAGACTGTTCTGCCTGATGCCAGAATAGATGTAACCAATCCTGTATCCTTTGCATGTAGGTCAGTCAGAGGGACAATCCGGCACTGGATCCCATTATCCATGGGTTGAAGGGCGTCGTACATCATGGTAAGTAGCTGCTTGAACTTTCTTCTTGCTGGGAAGGGGAGAAGGGCAAAAGTGACCTGTCCTGGAGGGATCGGGTCACCCCTGGAAGGACATGGCGAGCCTGCACATCCTTCATTCACTGACATTTAAGGGCATCACAGCCATTATTTGATTGGTAAAGACTGGAGTAATTTGTTACCTGAAAATGGGTTGGGGTTAACAGTAAACAATTTGTTTCTTTTCAGTCAGTGCTCTGGAATGTGTAAGTTATCAGTCAAAACCTACCACAATCTATCATTCATATTAGTACTTCGAAGGCAGCTCCTGCTATTTATCTTCTGTTTGCTCTAAAAATACTCCTCTCTGAAGTTTCTATTTGTTTATAAATTATTTGTCTTTCAAATTTAGGGAGCTGATAATGAAACAGAAAATTAACTATCTGTGAAAATTAATTAAACTTTGCAGCAGATGAACATCTTTCTAATGCTGACATAAATACGATCATTCGGCTGTTCTGATGCATATAAACCTATTATCCTTGAACTTATAGCAGGTACTGAAATAAATATTCATATATTTTATACTTTTATAACCAGTTTTTTGCTCGGGAATTTTCCTGAAACCTTATCACAGGTAATGCATCATTAGCAATGACATCAAGATGCTCCAGTTCCCAAAGTACTCTTGTCAGCTTTTAATGTAATGATTTGTAAAGTTTTAATAATCTCATTGTAATTCACGAGGCGTCTGCTGGAATGGCGCTAGGTGCTGTAATAAATCTCCGTCCCATCTATAGCGCTGTGATAAAACATGGTTGCACCTTTTCCAAGGATTGTCTTTAGACATTAGCTGGTGCCGTAGAGCTTAACAAACATTTTTTTCTCTTGACTGCAAACCTAAAACTAGTTGACAGTGTTAGATTAAAACAAATAGGATTTTGGATTAATTGCCCTGCTTTCAGAGTCATTTAACATTGCAACTGGGAACACCAATAAATTCAATGAAAGTGAAAAATAGGGGTTAAATGATAGCATACCATAAAATCCTTCATTTAGAGAATTTTCCATAGGTTTTGCTGTTTATAAATTGCAGTGTTGTGCTGTGAAATATAAACAACACACTGAGCTGAAGAACCGTGGTGTTTCCCTCAAAAATAGATGTTATTCTCTAGCTCCCACTGGGTAACAAAACAGGCTAGCAAAAATGAAGCGAGGACGAGTTGGGCTGCAAGGATTTTTCAGGGGCTCTGTAATTGGGCACTGAAGTCAAGCTGCCATTTAACCAGACCGGGATCTCTTTTTAGCTTTGTTTTCTACTGCCTTCTATTTCAAGACACTTTACCCCCTGCAAGCGCAATGGTGTTTAGCCATCTCGTTTGGGGTTTTTTTCATCTCCCTCTCTTGCTCCTCGCTGCTGCAGCTGAAATAACCACCACTGAATAACCACACCGGCGTCTCCTAGGAGTATTATTCTATTCCCCAAAAATAATTGCTTGGATAGGATGTGGCACGGTCCCGGGGTTGCGATTCCCCAACCACATAATGATCCGTCCGTCTTGGCGCTGCCTTCCCGCAGCAAGATCTGGGTGGATAAAAGGCGTTTATTTTTGTTTCGCTCACAATGCACAGAAGGCTGCTAGTGTTTCAAGTAAAGGAAATCGCTTGATATATTTCAATAGCTTGTTTCCTTTTCAAAACATTAAGGAAGAAAAAGAGGAAAATCTTGCTTTCCTTCCTGTTTCAAAGGCCCTGATTAAAGGCTTTTTCTAAGGCTCTTTTGGTGGCTGGAGTAAGGGAATTTCCTCCTACAAAGTAGTTGTTCAAAGAAATTGTTCTCTTTAAGTTTAACTATTGATGGAACGCTTCAGTGAAGAGTTCTCCTATCGTATCTCTCTTTTAAAGTTATTATATAGAATAATAGTAAAGATGTGAGCTCTTATTCCAGACACTCGTTGCTTTTCTTAATTTTACTTATATCTTACATGAGCAGATTTTTATGAATTTATCTGAAAAGGTTCTTCCTGTCTTCCATTTGGCTGGATTCGACTGGCACCCTAAGGCAATGAACTTTTTGGCTGAAATACAGTGGAAAATTCTTGTGGTTTTCGGATAGAGTGGTTGGATCAAGGAGGAATCCAACAAAAGGAGCTGGAGAAAAGCAAAATTGAAACCTTAAGCTTCTTTGCATTTTATGACGTTTCCATGCCCGCGTTGTTTTCAGGCGGTCACCACAATAGAGGCACATGCCTGTAAAGTAGAAATCAAGAATATGTGTGAATGTTGACATAACTACATTGCTTTTACATTAGACCATGGTTGTGTATCCTCTGCTGGCTGGAGGGGTCACCAGCCCCTCAGCTTTGCTCCTCCCATGCACCTTCTGTCCACATGTTCAGTTAAGTAAGATTTCCTTGTTTTTCCATATGCCTCTTCCTCCAAGCGGCAAACCAGCCTTGCTGAGCTGAGCTGTCGGCCACTCCTTCCTTGTAACCATTCTGTTTTCAATGAGGAAATTACACACCCACACAAACACCCATCACCATTTCTTCATCCACTTTGTGGTAGTACTAGGTCTGTTCCTATATGGGGACTCCGAACTGCACTGTGCAGTATCGAGCACCCCTGCTGGCCTGTCCCCATGATGGTGACAGCTCCAATGACCCTCAGGTGTAGGGATGGTACTGATGAGTGGTGAGCTGTTTTTTCATTTTTCTTACATAGCTCTTCATTTTTTCTGTGAAGTTTTCGTGTTCCTACAGTGCCCTTCCATGGGCAAGTGAACAATTTAAGTGTCAGAAGGACTTTCTGTGGAAGTGAAAGCAATTTTTGCTTGAGATTTGGTCAGGGATTTGAATTACATACTAATTTGATGGAACATAAATAATTGTGCCCTTCACAGTGTCACCGGCTTAGTAACAATGATAGAGAAATGCATGCATAAAAATCAATACAGGCTTAGTCGCTACTTGGAGTTCACTTTGTTTCCTCATCTCCCGGCATAATTTTGTTGAATCTTAATGCCACATTAAGCTTAATTTTACATGAGCAACCATATAAAGTTCCTTAGCTGGAGGGAAAACCAGTGATGTACCAAGGAGCCTAACAATGTTTGGATCAATGGTAACGCTCTCAGGTTTGCCC
>NW_010198284.1:285856-305299 GCF_000695765.1 Mesitornis unicolor
TGAACAGTTCGTTCCCATCACATCGTTGCTCCCCAACTCCCGCATCCGCCCTTGCAGAGCATTGTAAAGGCACTCGAACGCCAAGGAGGCTCTTTTCAGAGCTGTCAGATGCCTGTTGCTGATTTTAAAATTGCTTTCGGTTTTGTGCTCTGCCAAGGATTTGTCACACCTCCCGCCGGTGAGGTGCCTGCTATTCTCACTCCTGCTTTCCCTGCCGCGAGTGTGCGTCTGCCGCCGAGCCCGCCAGGGACTGACAGCTGGGAGCGTGCATCCCCTCCTCCTGCAGAAGGGATGGAGCACGGGCAGCCCTGATACGAATTTTCTGATGCCAACTCGCTGGTGTCTTTCAGCTCTGACTGCTGGGGGTCTTTTTCAGCTCCTCTTCAAGCACTCTTCTCCTCATGAAAGCTGATGGGAAAGGTCTCCAGCAATGCTGGTGGGATGATGCACGTCCTTAGTTGAAGTTGGATCATTAGGTAAAGTAATAATGTCATAAAGTAATAAGTGCCTGGCTGCACTTGCACCACATGTGGCCCAGTCATGGTGCTGCAAATCAGATTTTTCTGGCTCTGTTTTGCTGCTGTTGTGCTCAGCTGGGTGCGCTGCCCTGAGCAGCTCTCTGCTCCTCGTCCTTCCTCATCAGCACAGGGCAGGATGGAGCTGCTCTTGTCCAAGGGCTGAGGAGGCTCCTGGGGCCTCAGAGGGAATGATTGTGCCCCTCTGGGAATAGTAGAGGAGTGTGAAATACCAGGTTATGTCTTATACAGTGGATTTGCATTAAAATGGCTACTAAAGCTTTTGTCTGCCACATGCTTCAGCAAGATCTCAGAGGAACACAGAGCAGGATGGAGCTATTGCATGGAAACATTGCTTTTCCCCACCTCTGCTGTCTTTGACTTGCCCTTTTTAGTACTGTTTTGTATGTAAGCCTCTTAGAGATGCCTTTTCCTTGTTCTTACCAGCTGCCTGAAAGGCATTAAAATGAGGATTTTTTCAAATGCCATCAGTCCTGAGGGCAATGCCCGGTGCTGGAGGGTGTGCAGCATTTGCCCCCTCCCAGCCTGGGCAGGGGTGCTGTGCACAGCCCCCTTTGACTCTGCAGGCAGGCGGTTGTCAGAGGGAGCAGCAGCCCACGCTACCCCAGGCCCCCTGAAGATCTCTCAGGGTGATGGAAACCACAATTTGTCACTCTGTCCTGTTCTCTGTGTCTGTCACCAAGAATCTACACGGATCAGCAGAAAATTATTAGCAGAGCACAAATAAATTACCAGAGCAGAGAAGCTTCTATTAATGTCATAAAAATGGGGCTCTTACTCCCTTCCTTGTCAAAAGTGAGCACTGAAAATCAAAGTGCAGCCAGATCAAAAGCTTAGGTACAAAGTGAATCGATGGCATCTGTTGCTTGTTTGTGAACGTCGGGTGGGTTGAGGGGAAGAGAGAAACCTTTGTTTGTTTAAAAGGGAGTTTGAGAAAAAATCTTGCTTTTTTCTTCTGCCTTTGTATTATTAAAATGCCATAACTCAAGCTCAGCATGGAGAAGGCTGTGATCTCGGGTCTCCCTCGAGACGAGCAAGAGGCGTTCACGCAAGTTGGTGGTGACCACCAAAGTTTCAGGGGCTGCTGGGGAGCACATACAAAAACACAGTGGAAACAGAACTGCTTTTATAATGAAAAAGGATAGAGATAAATATGTTGCACATCTCTCCAGTTGTCCTAGCCAAAACGGCAGTGAATAACCTGTTAAAATAAATCACCACAAAAAAGGAAGCAATGCAGACAGTGTTAGTTACCCTGTGGATCTATCACACCAGAAGGCATAATAACAAGAAAACACCATTAGCAGCATGACAGGTTTTTCCTTTTGTTTTTAACTTTAACCATAACGCCACCTGACAAGCTGTTTGCTCTCTGCACCAAATTTCCAGGGGTTGTAGAGAAGAAAGGCGAGGGAGAGGGGCGAGGGTGAGATGTGATACCGTGGGACCTCATCTGTTAAAGGAAAACTTTGAAGAGAGCAGCAGCCCAGTTTGGAACAAGGAAGGCCATCAAAGGGAGCGCAGCGCGATGCGTTAAACCGAGAAGGATATGTGGAGGAGCATTTCTTTTTCCTCGGGGATGATCTGGATATATTCTTTTGTTTTCTGATCTCTTCTTGTGTTCACAGGCAGAGTAGCCGTGTGAAAGGGGCCAGGACACGGCTGCTGTGGAGCAAAGGGGAGGAGGAGGGAAGTGGGAAATGAAGATGAGAGGAGAGGTGATAAGTTCACACCTTTATGTAGGGCAGCTCTGTGCATAGCTGCAGGGGTCTGTATCATTTAAAGGAATAAATGGTGGAAATGTTGGAAATCTCTGGTCCTTCACCTGCTCTGCAGAAAGCAGCGCCGGGCACGGCTGAGTAAAGACCAGCGAGCTGACAAAGAATTTATGTATTGCACAGAAAAACTAATTCAGACTAACGAAGAGAAGACTGCAGTTGTTAAAAGCTAGGAATTAAGGTTGGTGCTGACTGTGAATGAAGCACCTGCAGGGAGAAGGATCTGGGTGCTTTGCTGGTGGGTTTTGAGGATGTTTGCTGAGAAGAGAGGGGCGGTGAAGTCCGGGAACCTGCGGGGTTGCTCTGGCTCTGCTGGAGCAGACGTGAACGGCCCACGCTCCTCTGGCTTCTCCTCGCTTGGCCCTACCCCTGCCAGGGTCCAGCTTGTTCCCAGGATCCACTTCTCTGAACTCCTCGTCGTTTCTTTTTCCTCCCATTGCTGGTGCCCATTCTGTATTTCTTGGTTTCCGTGTTCCTCCAGCCGTGTCTCCACATATGCACCTCTGCCTTGGGTTAGCTCTTGTGAATCCTGGAGAAGTCTCAGCCCAGGCTGGAATGGGAGCAGCTGCTCTGCCAAGCTCTGCATCAGCAGCGCTCAAGCATTAAAGGTGCAGAATTAATTTTTACTTCTTTAAAGAGTTAAGACCTCTCCTCCCTAGCTCAACCTTTTCCTCCTAAGCTGTTTTAAGAGATGAAGGGAGGAAAATTAAGCCTGAAACCAATACTTGGCATGGAAATGTTCAATTTCATTTTTTTGTGTAGGAGGCTTGCCTTTTTTTCCTTTCCTCCTGTTTTTTTGTACCACTCACTGGTTGTCTCAGATTAAATTAGTCTGCAGGGCTGTGTTATTATCTCATTCCTTGCTCCCCACCATGCTGTGCTTTCTGTGTCCTTTCGATTCCTTACATTGCTCAGCAGAGGCTCTGTTTTTTTAAAAAAAAACTAAATAAAAGTGAGAAAAATAATTGCCCAATAAATGACAAGAATTACCCTGGGTACAGAGAACTGTCAGAAATTACTCTTCCTGCTGGATTTACACAGCAAGTGCTCATCTGCTGATCTTTTCAGTTGAAGTAATATATAATGTTTGTATTCTCATCTTTAAAATCACCACCGTGGGCCTGGTCCCCAGCTCTGGTGCTTCGCCTGCTTTATCCGGGGAGTTCTGGCTCAGCGGGTGTGCGGCATGGTCTCCTTTTGATGATTTTTGTGTTTGCTTTTTCAGTGTTTGAATGCAGAAGCTTTGGAGTGACTTGGCTCACGGTGGAAATGAAATTGGCAGTAACATTGTTTAACAAATTTGGGAGACTTTCAAAGCTCTTCATATTGGTTTTGCAGATTTCGGTTATTCAAAGTGTAGCTGGGTAACATTTCCACCTATCAGGCGTTGCACATACGTTAATTTTGGAAATAAGCTCATTTTAAGATACTGTATTCAGTGCAGCCAAGTTCCTGTTTTCTTACAGAAAAGCATGATGAAAGTCCCAATGCATTCCATGAGATATAAATGGACTTGGCATATAGTTATTTTCTTGTGATCTCCAATCCAAGTTCCTGTTAGATTTAAAAAGGGTTTTGATCACAGATAGTGCTGTGCTGTTTACCTGCATATCTCGTGAAGCCTCTTACTCTGCAGTGATCTGGTTAAAATTCAGGTCTGTCTTTATCCAGCATTTTACAGAATATATTTTTAGCAAGTCAGTCCTTGAACTCAAAATGTTCAACTGATGGCTCTTTCAATATAATATTTGTTGTCATCAGCTTGTGAAATCTGCAGTAGTTGGTGCTGATCCACCTCTGGTATCTGTTTTAAAATCTGATTTTTTTTCTTCTGCTTGGAAACTATTGTGCAGAATTCTTGGGGACGAGTGGCTGGAGCTGCCAGGCAGAAAAGGACCTGGGGGTGTTGGTGAACAGCAGGATGACCATGAGCCAGCAATGTGCCCTTGCAGCCAAGAAGGCCAATGGCATCCTGGGGTGTATCAGAAGGGGTGGTTGTAGGGCAGAGAGGTTCTCCTTCCACATCTGCAATATTGTGTTCAGTTCTGGGCCCTCAGTTCAAGGAGGACAGGAAATTGCTTGAAAGAGTCCAGCAGAGCTACAGAGATGATGGAGGGAGTGGAGCATCTCCTGATGAGGAGCGGCTGAGGGAGCTGGGGCTCTTGAGCTTGGAGCAGAGGAGACTGAGGGGTGCCCTCATTCATGGGGATCAATTTGGAAAGGGTGAGTGTCAGGAGGAAGGAGCCAGGCTCTGCTCTGGGATGTCCAATGCCAGGACAAGGGGCAGTGGGAGCAAGCTGGAGCACAGGAGGTTCAAGCTGAAGATGAAGAAAAGCTTTTTTACTGTAAGGGTTATGGAGCACTGGAACAGGCTCCCCAGAGAGGTTGTGGAGTCTCCTTCTCTGGAGACATTCAAAACCCACCTGGACACGTTCCTCTGTAGCCTAGTCTTGGTGATCCTGCTCTGGCAGGGGTTGGACTGGATGAGCTTTCGAGGTCCCTTCCAACTCCTCATATTCTGTGATTCTGTGATTCACATCTAGTGGTGATGCTTTGACAAATAAAAAGTGTAAATAGGTCAGCTTTTTAAACCATGCCTGCAGTTGCTGTGCCTTTGGGTACAATAAAATGGCCCCTGGTCCAATGCAAACCAGCGGGGAGATTTACCAGCCAAAAAAAGAAAATATACTGGGTGCAACTTTTCACATTGCTGGTGTGGGAGAAGAACCAAGAGGTAGACATGAATGTTGTATCAGAAGGTCAAATACGTTACTTGCTGGCTCTGTTAATTGGGTTTTTTTGTGAATGTAGATGTTAAAACACAATATTGTCCTTTTATGCTGTGCAACACTCAGTAGTTTAAATGTCACATTCATTGTCTTAATTGTCAACAGTGAATCTGTGGTAATTTGCTAATTTCTCCTTTGGAAATACAAGAGTGAACGCTTTCCTATGAGCCTGGGTGCTGTAGACAGAGCATTGCTGTTTGGTGGCTGTCAGTAAAATTGGCTGTACTGCGTTAGCGGGGCGTCTCGGTGGATGTTTCGGGTGGCAGTGGCCGCTGCAGCACATTTATCATTGCTTTCCCAGAGGATTGCTCTCTATTTGGAGGGCTTGTCATTAGGGCCATGATCTCTGGGGCTCCCATTTCCTGCTGGTTTATTTTCCTGTTTGGGTGCTGAGGTGGGAGCTGGACGGGCAGCAGCAGCAGAGGTGGCTTCGATGTGGGGCTCTGGTTTATGAGTAAGAATGAGGAGGTGATGGGCCGGTTTTGCAGCATTGATTGCAGCAGTTCACAGGTGTTTGCAGGTGAACACATGTTTTCACTGGTGTGTTTTATTGCTTCTGTCTGCCAGTTGTTTCCTGGTGCCTGTCAGCAAATGCTGCCTTGTGGATCCTGTACTTCTCAGCCTTTTATCCCTCCTAGAAACCCCCTACCCTGTTCCCACCCTTCTGGGCACAATTCGTGCCCATCCCAAGCACTGAAAATGGGACATAGCTGGTGTAAATGACAGTGAAGAAAGGTTTGATATTATTTCCAACCTTGCTCTTTCTTTCCGATATAGTGGGAATTATGCACGTATATGTATAGAAGTAAAATATTTCTACCATATTCAGTGAATGCTGTTGCTTAGCTTGCAAATTATTCTCCTTGCAGTCTTACCAACAATGATAACCGATTTAAGGTTGAAATTTTAAGTGACATGAGTACAAAATCCCATTTTCAGAAATGTCTCCAGCTCCTAGGAACATAACTTCATGGCACTTACTGTTTCTATAGGCTCTTGAATGACATGGGAGGTAGACTCCTGAATCTCTAAGACCCTTTTTCTTTAAGCTTCACATGAAGATCTGTTTTCTAAAACTCCGCACCATGCAGCTAGGTGGAAGTGATACAAACGAATGCTCTGTTTTCAAAAGTGTTAGGTTATTAAAGCATAATCAATTGATTATCATCTATTTTAGTAGTCATTTTAATCCAATTATATGTATTTTTTTATTTTAATCTTTGGCATTAATTAATGAAAACTTACAGCGTTGCTTGTAGCCATGAAAAATTAGATCGAGTACACCCTGCCCTACTTAAACTGTGTATTAGCAAAGCTACTTTCTCCTCAAGAAATACTTTTTTTCATAGCTGACTATGACTTTCTAAATGCTTAGGAAAAAAACCCTCCCTAATTGATAACCAAAATTTAATCATAGTCGGATACTTCCATTTTGCATTCAAATAAGGTATTTCTCTGTCTAAATAAGCTTCCCTTGGTTGATTATTCATATTGTAGTTCAAAATATTTAAAAATGAAAGACAGAGTTGGATGAAATGTAGACTACTTAATACAGTGTGTATTTAATATAAAAGTCATGCATTATTCATTTTTGCAATTTGAATAACTTTGAATTTAGCATCCCTGTTCTTCATCTTTTCCTTTGATGAACAATTAATTATTAAAATATAATATTGTCAGCATATGGCACAAAAATCCTTGAAAGTGTAAAATGAGCTTCGTTCTCCTGCCATCCTTTGATAAAGGGGTGCTCCATATTCTTGGTTTCTCACAGGATGTTTATCTGGTGTCTTAAGTGATCCCATCATTCTAAATAAAAGGTTATAAATGTTAAAAAGAGTTAAATTGTTAATTTTAACTGAAGCATTTTTTTTTATTAAATAGAAGAGGAAAGCTCTTTTCCAAATGTGCTTCTGCCTCCCATCTATTTCATATAAAGTCATTGGCTGTTAATGCAAAGTTTGCATGTTCAGATTCATAGCAGTCCACTGTGGGCTCAGCCTCCATAGAGAGAGAGGCAGTTTCTTAATAGAAAACCCATGTCGTTTCTCTGGGAAAGGGTGTGTGTGTGCTGCATTTGGAAATCAAATCCTGGGACTGAGTTTGTGGGTTTCTAACCAATTTTTTCTGCATAGAAATAAGCCAGTCCAATTAAATACGACCTTTTGCTATGATTATGACTTCTTGATTAGAATCTCTTTGAACTTTGGCCAATCATATATATTTATTATCTAAACACTCTTTTTTTCCCCAGAGGTATGCTATGAAGAGGAAAAAATGTGGTTTATTATTTGTTTGTTTCTTTTTTGGTGATGCAGAAGTGGTTGATACCTGCTTGGATTAGAAGGAAAGAAATTGTTAATGAAGAGACGGCAGTATTCTGTTACAGTGTATGCTTTGACTTTAATAGGATTACTTTTATTTTGGGAAGTTAAAGGCTATGATAACGCTGCACACCTATTGATGTTGTGCAGAAGAATAGAAGATACCTGAAGTGCATGGTGTGTTTGCACCTTGCAGCAGCATTGGAGCAAAAAGATGCCCCTGGTTATCAGCCTGCTGCTCAGAGGTGTAGGCAACTCCTGAGCTGATCAAGACTTCTAGAAATCTGTGGGGTGGTGTGGAAGTGAATTCTGCAGACTTTATCCTTTTCCTTCTGCCTTTGGAAGACGTGTGTGTCAATCACCAGCCTACCTGCTTCTCCGCTCTGCTGGGGGATGTGGGCTTAGTAGCTCTGATGAGACAGAGAGAGAAGAGTTCCTGCTGCCCAAATGCAGGCTGTTGTTTGAGACACGAAGAATATAGCAAGTGAGGAATAGAGATGTATGGGGGAGCCTCGCGTGTCAGCGTGCCCTGAGGCAGTGAGCACCTTTGCACAGGCTGAGAGGGAGCTTCGACCTGTGAGTCAACATAAATTGCAGAGGATAAATGCTCAGGGATGGCAGGGAAATTGTCTTGCCTGCAGCTGTTCCCTCCTTTCATTTATTTATTTTTCTTTGCAGTATTAAATATTACCAGCTTGTCACTGTTACTTGAAGCTAAACGCTTTCAGTGCTTAGGTTTGCATTTCAGGCTGTCCAAGGAGCTTCTCAGAGGAAAGATTTTGTCCCTGCTGGACCCTGGGAAGGAGTTTCTTGGATTAGGGCAAGGAGGCAGCAGTTTTAGCTCTGAAATGTGTTTGTGGTGCTGTGCTGACTGCCTCTAGCAGCACCCCCAGCAATGCCTGCGTTGCCGGGTGTGGGTAGTCCCAAATGAGCACTGGCTGGATGCTGTTTCAAGCACCACGCTGAGCTTAGATGTGCCCTGCAGCCCTGCTCCTCCGCTCATCCCCCTGGCACCTCCCAGAGAAGTTTGGCTGAGCAGCGTGGCTCGGCCTCCTCCATCTCAGCACCCTACAGAGGGATTGATCCTGCTCCCACATCCTTTCCACTGGTGGGGATGGGGTGGACGCGTCACCCCACGGTCTTTGGTCAGCTGCAAGCAGGACCACTGGGTCGCAGCTCTGTCCTGCTGGGTCCTGGTGAGCTCTCACTGCATCAAGCTGAAGAGCCCTTTGCTGAAACCTCTGAATACAGTGTTATTTCTGTGCTAACATAAACCTGTGGGATAACAAGGGCATTTCACACCTGCACGCCTTCTAAATACCATGCACTTTTAGTATAGGACTGACTAGCATTTTGGCTGCTCTTTTAACAATCAACACATCAGCTCTTACAGAGCCTTCCTGATAGGGTGTTTTCATCTTTCATTATATACATGATAAAATATGTTGTTGCCATTACACCTTGTTAGGCTGCCTATCAATGTGATGTCTGTTTTAAAGACACATAAAAAAAGTGTAACTCTGCTTGTCAATCTTCCCCGCAGAGAAGGAGACCTTCCTGGATCCCTTTGTGCTGAGGGACCTTCTGCCGACATCGCTGGGGAGTTACTACCGCTATGCAGGTTCTCTGACTACTCCTCCGTGTAGCGAGATCGTGGAGTGGATCATTTTTCGGAAGCCCGTTCCCATTTCTTACCATCAGGTGTGTTTATTTCATTAGCGAAGCCCATCTCTTGATTTGCCCTCTTCAAGGCGGTGTTTTCAAAACCCGGCGTTTTAATTTTGAGAACAAAAATGTTTCTGTTGACAAAAAAGGAAGTGTCGTGGATTTTTTTTCTCTCTTAAGTAATATTGTTTCTGAACATAAGCCATCAGTCTTAAGAAGACAGTACAACATGAAACCCGGTTTCCTTTCAGTGATTTATTTGGTATTGTTTTTGTTAAGATTAAATTAAGCTATGGTGTAAATATTTACATGGAGTTCCTTTTTATTCTTTTTAATTGAAACTTTCTTTTCAAAGTAAAGTGAGTGATTTCAGTTCTGCTCAGATTTAGTAATTTGAACTAATTGCATTAGAAAAGACGACTTCCCATTAATTCTCCATGCTTAACTGTTTTTATAACACAGTAAAGCTGCCATTATGTGCTTAGAGAGCTGGTGCACAAATCTTTAAAATTAGCACAGCGCAGCTTTTAATGCAAACAGACGCAATGTCTGGGCTTTTTCTGGAGAAGAAAGCTCCCAAGAAAGTAAGGGCTTGATGGAGTCAGATGTTTCCCAGTTAAGTGTATTCTGACATTGTGAGATTGTTGTCTTTAGAAAGCCATCCTATTTGATTCATCTGGCTTAAGCCAGAAAACAAACTGTTGAAATGCACCAGTTCTGCAAAGCATAAGTGAATGTTTCACTGGGTGTTCATGGCTGGCAGATGCTGGTTCTCAAAGATTGCAGAAGGGCCGTAGGCAATCACCATGCCCCTGCTCCAGGCTTTTCTCCACGTTTTCTAGATCCCATAGACTTGTTCATCCTTTTTTGAAGTCCCATATTCAAAACCAGTCACAGCTCTTCAGCTGGAGCCCTCCTGAGGCTGAAGGATGTGGCACATTCATGTGTCTGGCCACCCACACTGGTGTTATTTTGTGTTTTTCACAAAAACGTGACGCTGTTGCCCGTGTTCAGCTCCTGGTCAGCAGGACCCCTTTGCTGGAGGCTTTCCCCAGCTCTCTGGCAGCGCTGAGCACATCATGCGTTCACGCAGCCCGCGGTTCTGGCCGAGGCGTGGGACTCTGTGCACGTGGTCCCAGTTGAATCGGACCCTTTGTTTTATTCGGGCTATTTCTCTGATTGTCAAGATCATTTTGAATTCTGTCCTTGCCTGCAGGATACTTGCAATCCCTTGTAGCTTTTCACTACATCAATAAGTTTACTGTTTATTATTTGATGGCTGGGAGGCCTGGCCCACGCTCAGTTTTATACCCTGTATGCACACCAGGTGGATCATGACTTCTTTTTTCTTTTTTAACAAATGGAAATAAACTGGCAAATACCAATTATGGCCATCACTATAAAGGTACTTTATCCTGGCCTAGCTTCTTTCCTGTGCTGTACAATAATAACTGTGCCAAGTCAAGCCTTTTAAATTTGGCGTTGTGCTGCTTTCTGCATGCATGTGTGGTTGAAGGGCTGGGAATTCTGTGTGTAGACAGACTTTCATTGATACTATAACACATGTGAAATAAATAATAGTATTCTTCCCCTTGGCAGCTCTGGATGGGTGTATTTTAAGAGCCTGCCACCCTGCCATTGCTATGATTATTATTTGTTCCTCTAACAGAAACAGCGCAACATAATCCATTGCCGTAGTTTAACCTTCTTTATCAGAAACCCCATGAAGCAGTCTGTAATCCCAGAGGAGGAAAGTGATATTGTTTAAGCTTTGTTGCTGTTCCAATTAAATCCCTGCTTTTGTGCGAAATACCTTGCTGTAAAAAGGACAGTTCTGAAGTGGTCCATTTGCGGAGGCTTCTCTATTTTATCCTCAGTGCTCCATCATCATCATCTTTCCCTGTAATTAGACAACAAAACAGGACAAGCCGTGTCACCCTGCAGATGCATTGTAAAGCTAAGTGCTTTCAGTGACCCAAAGCATGGCATTATCTCTCATAATGCATACCTCAGAGTATCTCATTGTGCTTATAACAGTTTCAGTATTTTTAATTGCCATTGGTATATCCGGCCCTTAGAAAACTGCACATCAGGCTTTAATGGTTTGTAATTACATGTCTCCGAGTTTTAGATCAGGTTTCCCTGTATCTACAATAGTCTTATAACAGCTTTTCATTTCATCTTCTGAACGGGAGCTCTTGTAGTCCTTGAAGAGCATGAATGTAGCTCCTTGACTGCAGCTCTTCTTCTTTTTCTGGCAGCTATAGATAAATTAATTTCTCATTTGTGGTAGGTAATATTTTTATAGTAAAAATGAAGTTGAAATGACTTATATGTACTTCAACACATAAAAAGGGGAAGGTTAAAAATCATATTTGAGTTGGCAGTTGTTAAAATGCAATTATACCTCCCCAAGGTAGCATGGCAGAAGAAAATATTTTAAAAGTTCTCTCTGAAAGTTTAAAAATTCAATTAATGTCATGGAAGTATAAGCCTAGAGACTTGACTTCAGAGGAGCAGTTGTTACCCAAGTTCTTGAGCTTTCATAAACTAATTGTAAGCCCTGTTAACTGGCTTCATCGAAACTGCTTCCAGTGCATGAAGTGTGAGATACGTAAATGTTCACAAGAGTTTGGTCTGTGCTTTCATGGAAGGGCATAGCAGGATCATCTGTTGGGTTTTTTAAGACAAAAGCATAAGATAATAGTCCCTTTACCCCCTTTTTAACCCATCTGTCAGTGCTTCTGATGGGCTACTGCTAATAATTAGGAAACACTTTTCAAGTGTTTTCAAGATGTTTCTCTGAGGAATCAAAGCATTGCAGTTGAGAACCAGGGAACAGAGCATTCATCCAGGATGAAAACAAATTGCAATTCAAATCCTGCCATCAGTACCTGCAAGACTGGAAGTGGTACCTGAGCTCCCTGCTTGCACTGGGAATTGGTCCCTGGCATTCACCCTCCCTGCTGGTCACCTGCAGTCCCCCTGCCTCAGTTTCCCAGCTCGTACAGTAAAAGTAGTTGTTATCAGGGGGAAGCTACTGCTAAAAATGTACAAGCCTGAGTTGTGCTGTTACCTTGGAGGTGATTGCGAGACTCAGTTCCCTTGGTTTCATGTTTTAGTGCAGAGCTGCCAAACTCCGGATGAGAGCTGTGTGGTCCATCGTTTCTCCCTCCCAGTAGTAACATTCCTATATGCAACTCCATTAGCTGGCTCAGTGCACCACCCACTCCAAGGGGACTTGCTTTTGAAATTAAATGTGTAAAAGTGGACTCTTCCTGCTCTGAGGGTCAGAGAAGTTTTACAGATTTAATCCTGATAACTGGGATTGCCAAGCCCAGCAGACTGGGCAGCAGCAAAAGGGCATTGAGATTACTGATTTGAAAGGAAATTAAATAATGGCAGTGAGTGCCTCTTGGTTCAGTGGCTGATGCTTAACTGCTCCATTACACCTTCCTTTGATTATTTTTATCAGTATTATCAACTGACACTACAATGATAATTTTTCCTTGTTGCAAGTCTCAGGACTTGCACAGTTCTCTCTAGCTTTTAGAGCAGATGCACTTAATGAAATGGGTGTAGCTTTCAAAGTGACCTGTCATTAAGCTATGAGCATAATTCAAGTCCCTTTTTAAAGTCTTGGGCCAGATTCTGTACTCCCAAAATCCATACTGTCAATATATGTAATTGATGTTGGGGTAAACAATATCAGAACTGAATCCTTCTCTGCTCTGTCTTGCTCGGTCTTTCCAGCAGCAACATAACTAATTCCAGTTCTTGACCTGAATGATAACAAGCTATTAGTAAATGCTACACTGACCTTGATAGCTGTGAGAAAAACATTAGCTGAAAATATTTTCACCTTAGTTTGCTAGAAATTTCTTTCCAAGAAATACTAAGATATGAAGTAACAGAAAAGTTTTCCAATTACAGTTCTTTCTTACAAGTTAATACATTTTATTAAAAATAGCTCAGATCCAAATCCAACAGAGGAAACATATTCCCTGAAGAGAATGTGCTAACTGTGCCTAAATACATTGATTCTGTGTTATTTTTTTCTCACCCTGTAGGTAGGTATGAGAGGGAACAGTGGTTGGGAGGGACGTCAGGGCACTTGGAGCTGGTAGTCCTCAGGTTGCTCCACTCTGCCGCTGGCCTGCTCGTGGGCAAGCCAGATGCTGGGTTTGGGTGTTCATCCCATAAAGGTGTGACAACTGCAGTGACCTTCCTGCCTATGAATCTGAGCCTGGCAGCCGAACTTTGTATGGCATTTGGAGATAAGGTAGCATTGCCGTGTCCTGGAGAAGGCTTTTGGGGTGGAATGACTCAGGAGCGCTTTTTGACATGATACTGCGAAACAAAACGGTGCCAGTGGTGAGGAGTGTTTGGCATGAATGTGTCGCACATGGAATCTTTCCAGACCAGGGGTCTAAGGGCAAATGTTTCCCTGCCCATGACAGACGTCCACAGGTTGCTAGAAGGCCTTCTCCCTTGTTGGGCAGGATAAGCACTGTGCTGAGATAAAGCGGTTGGCAGTGATTTCAGTGGGCAGCCTGACTTCCCCTGGGGTTTATCAGTCTTGGCATCAACATTTTACTTCCTGCCATTTTGCTTTCTTATCAGCCACCACATTGTTTTTCTAATTAACGTCCCTTCTCTCCCTTGCTATGATGGCTGCGATCAGCTGGAGGCGTTCTACTCCATATTCACCACCGAGCAGCAGGACCACGTCAAGTCCGTGGAGTACCTGAGGAATAACTTCCGACCGCAGCAAAGCCTGAACAACAGGAAGGTGTCTAAGTCTGCTGTGAAGGATGCTTGGAGCCAAGATATGACAGACCTCTTGGAAAATCCACTTGGCACAGAAGCTTCCAAAGGTAGATTACGCTTATGAATTTTGCACTTGACTAAAAGGAGATTTTTTTTGTCTACTTTGTCATTAAATGAAGTTGAGGGTAGCTGTAAGCTGCCAAAGAAATAATACAGTGTACACAGGTATTCCTTGTTGGTATGTGTTAATAAATGAACTGATCCTGAGGACGATGCTTGTTACCTGTGAAACTTGCTGTCACAAGGTGCCATGACAATAAAGCCCCAGAATATGCGAATCTCAAACTGCCAATGTCCCTGTTTCTGGTGACTGGCTGCAGGGCCTTAGAGATGCCTGACGAAGAGGAAACATGAAGGGACAAGGTCAGAGGTAAAATTTCAGCCCCATTAGCACTGACTCATTGGGTGTTTGAATGGGAATAGAGTATCCAGATGTGTTATGGGTTTCTTTTTTACAGTAACAAGACTTTTGAAGAACCATCGACCTTTATTTCAACATTTTTATCAATCTGTTGGTAATGGTGACAGGGGGAAAAAACCGTCTTCCTTATAGGCAGGTGATGTTCTAATGTCTGGCTGAAGTGTTTCATGTGCCTTTTTGTAGAGCAGCTGGTGCTCGCTTCTGTCAGACACTGGATAATGAGCTTGGTGGGAGGGGGTGGGAGGGAGGTTGCAGTCATTGTGTGGGCACAGACGGCCCTGGCTAGAGGAGCACATCAAAAATTCTGCAAGAAATGTGCACTGGAGAAAATAAGACTCGGAATAAATATCATTTACTACCTTTATTTGTCTTTCTTTTATTGAATGGTGTTATTTATAGGTAGAAGGAAGGACATGTACTTCCCAGTCTTCGGTCTCGAGACGTGTTTGGTGCTTAACCAGTTCTGGGTAGAGGTAAAGAGGAGGGGGGCAGTTTGCCAGAAGGAAGCAGCTAAGCAGATTTACAGGCTTCCCTTTCGTACCTGGCATTTTCACCTGGCCAGGCACAGAGTGCGCAGGTTTTAGAGGACGTGAATCATGAAAACAGCTGCGTTCAGCAACCTCACCCTCCCAAGAGAGTGCTGGAAGAGTGTATTTCTCAGGGCTCGTTATTCTGTGAGCATGCTTATATATATGTGTATAAAAAAGTATATATATGCTTATATATATATATAATATACATGTACACAAACCTCATGTACATTTAAGGCAGCCTTGGGACAAAGAATTTACATCAGAAGTGAGAAGGAGATGTTGGGAATGAAGAAACCCTGTTACGCTCTGATGCTCTGGCCTGCAGTTTTCAATCAGTGTTTTAACAGCAACATGTGTCAATATTTATTTCTTCAGTTATATCCTGTGTACATATTACTTACCCAGTACAGTGATGAAAGTTAATAGGTTATGTTATATTAAAAGTGACAAAACTGACTAGTTTTTATTTTGAGTGCAGCCAAGGTACCTCTGGTACATGCGGTATAATATTCAAGAAGATTTTACTGCTTTGGCCACGTGCCTGCATATTCCTAGCCTCACTAGATGGTTTTTAAGATTATAAAAATGCTTTAGGGGATTTTCACCCCCATAGTAAATAGCTGAAGCCCACAATTTTTACAGAGCATTCCAAACGCTAAGATCTGTAGTTAACAGGCTGGTCTTGAAGCTGGAAGTGTTGATACCGAAGGAGCACTTGAATAACTGGAAAGATTCCCATTGACTTGGATCTTTAAGGACTCTAAGGCCCAGAGTCCTTAGACCATGTCCTGTCAACCACAGGCACATGGCTTAGTTAACACTGTGTGAGCCAGTGTGATGGAGTAAGGAGCTGCACAAATGTTAGTCCATGTGTAGGCAGCTCAGTGCCTGGGTGCTTGATGCCTTCCATGCCCTGGAGGCTGGTTACCTGAGCAGGTCCTCTCTGGGTCCTCTCCCATCACATCCAGGTACCGTAATGCTCTGTACTCATGCCTGCCTGGGAATTTGAGCTTATGACGTGCTCAAGAGAGACCCTCAGATGGGGGACACGCATTTCCCATGATCTGGTGACAGAGAGTGTGCCATCTAATGGCAGGGATGACACCAGGGTCAGTGATTTTTTTTTTCCCCTGGAGCTTTTGCTATAGGAGGCTAATGGCTGGGCAGCCAGTCTTTTTGTACCAGCTCTGTCAACTTGTTACTTTTTGGGTTGTGTGCACACCAGGGGACACTGAAAATAGGTGCATTTTTTTCACGAACTTAAAAATAAATAGGCTGCAGCAGTGTTGCTAACACAAAATGGATTGTAGCGTATCCTCCAAAGGTTACAGGGATGAGTTATAGCTATTCCAGAGATTTAACAGCGTGGATGTTTCTGGCCCCTTCTTTGACAAAGGTGAACAGTGATGATGTGCCTGGTCCACTGCACATTCTGAACTACTGACATATAAATAAAATGAGTTGAAGTCATAATACTTGAGTGAAAGCAAAACCTATTGTTTATTCAGCTAGTAAATACAGTACCTCTTTATATAGTGTCATTCATGCAAAAGTACTGAGAAGCCAAGTGCACCGAGCACTTCTCAGCCAGACGGGCTAGCATACAAATATGAGAGTGTAGGGTTAGCATAACAAATTTGTTTTATGCAGATTCTTCTGCACACCTCATGGTTGCATCTCAATGCTTTCCACATTGCATTAAGCAATGTGACCAATGGCTGTCACATGTTGGCTTCTCTCAGCCTTCCCCATGCTTAGGTTTGTGTGTTGTAGAAAAAAAGGCAAGGTCACGAAAATGTGTCTTTTACTTGCTGCAAGGTGATATGGTTTGTGATGGTCTTCGACTCTGGAGGGGAAGTTTGGATTTGTTTGTCGGTGTGAATTTTCGCAATTTGTTTCCTCTGTCACACTCTATTAAGTCTGTGGGCAGTACTGCTAATCTAGAAAACAGTGTAGCGTTCGTTATGTAAGCCTTTCTTATTTTGGAGGAAAATGTGCCCAGAACAATTTGCATAATGTTCAGAATAATGTTCAGAATTCCCCGGTGAATGGGGAATTTCAGATCGGCACAAAGCGATGCAGTTGTCCGTTGACAAACGCGCTATCCTGAGCAGCTTGGCACCAAACAGGAATGTCTTTTCTCCCAGCTATCAAAGCTATCTCAGGTCACAGAGCCATGACCGGTAGCATAACCTGCAGACACACTGGAGGAAAACCATTTCTTACTTTATGCCAGTCCTCTGAGTATTTCCTAAGCGAAGTGGTGGAATTTAGTAAATAAAATATCTTCTGGGAAAGGCTATTTTAGGTCAAACAAAATTGTCAGTGCATTTGGATCTAGTTTGTTAGCCAGTATGAATGTTACCAGCCTTTTGTTTTGCAGTTACTCTCCTCCTTCCTCCTTTTTAATTTGAAAGAGGCAATGCAGGGATGGACGGTGTTTTCAATCATCAGAATACAAGATGGAGAAAATATTTTAGCTAATTTCAAATAGCGTCAAGGGCTAATCTTTCACTTGGGAGCAAAAACTCCAGTTTTCCTGTTGCATTAGTATTTAGCAAGGAGAGTTTTCTCTGGTTCCATTATCTCATTCCTTCCTCCTGCTGGCAAAAGCTGATTTAAAACAGTTCTCTTGAGGACAGCTTGTATGCCTGGAATGAAAGCATATGCATAAGACCTTTGCTGAATCAGAGCCCATGAGCTGAGCTTAATTCTTAAGTTGACCCTGGAGCTGTTTCAAGAAACCATAGAGATCGTCTTTAAATATCTTATTTCTGAAATATACCATTGAGGAGAAATACTGCTCAGCTATGTAATTGTAGCAACTGGTGGATTGATAATAAACCCTCATACAATGGTATTTTTTAAGAAGATGAAACTTTCAGAGATATATATGTATATAAAGTGGATCTTGCTGTTAAATCATGCAGATCATCGGGCCTGTAAAATCTAACAGGAAGGCTCACCAGTGTGCTGATTTATGCAGTTTTGAAAAGTTAGAGGTTCTCTGTACAGATACATTAAACCAGGAATGTATTTGTAAAATATTCATCAGATACTGTAGGTATCAGTGACAGTGTCTGATTTTTTGCACATGACCCTCTGTGTTAAAATTGCCTCCTTTCTTCTCTGCCTGTCCTCTGTGGCCCAGGACTGTGTTGCCCTGTCACATCGCATATCGTGCTCCTGCCTTTTCGTGGGCTTCTTTCAAGCAGCTATGCTAGAGGGATTGCTAATTATTTATCAGCTTAAAAGTGGATATTGCTCTTCGGGGACAAATAGGCAGAATTCTTACATAAAAGTCCATCTAAGTCTGCATGTTCCTTACTACTTTCACATGTTGTCCCATCAAGCAGAGATGTATTTACAAAACATTGCTTGCTTCAGAAAAGGTGTAGGCATTGAAGCTCTGGAGGAAAAGGTGTTTCATTTCCTTGTTTTAGGTGGTACCCCATGTGCAACAATATTTGCCCGTTTTATTTTGCTGCTGATTAGGACCATCAAGTGTTGTTTCCTTCCCTTCATGTTTTTTTAATGCTGAAAAAAACCCCTTTAACCTTTCTGTCTCATTAAATGTGCTGCAAGCCTCACAACACTTAAACAAGCATCCCATGCGAGGGGCTCTTGACATCAGAGTTTTCTTTCACAGATGCCTGATTACTTCCCCAAAGGTGTCTGATTACTCTTTGCTGGAGTCTCAAATGATGCTGTTTCCCATCAGTGGGAATTCGCCTTAGAGTACTATCTTTAATTATGATCCTAGACTAAGTTAAATAATGAGCAGTCATAAATTCACTCTAGTAAAACTTACTTAGCTTTGGACTCTAAATTAACAGCTGGGACGTTCCTCTAGTAGTGCACAGGCAATCGTTCTTTGCTAAGAGGTAGCAATACACGGTTTGGGAGTCTTTGCCACTTAAAGCAACTAAAACATGGATAGAAGGCATTTGGATTTTCCCTCCTGCATGCTTTGCACTGGAGGCATGGCTCCAGCTGTCAGCCTGCGGTCAGAGGTACCGCACTGCGTGAGTTTAGTTCATACTCCTTTGCAGCTCCTGACATCAGAAATTAAACCAAGGCCTCCTATGAAGGCTTTGCCTTTTCACATGGCGCAGCATCTGTGCACTGGAGTGCATCTCCACTGCAGCAGCATCCCAAGGCTGAGTTCTGGAGATTCAGTGCAGTGATACCATCATTTTGAGGCAGTAGTTCAGAGCATTGGCGGCAGTGTTTCTGAATCATAACAAGTTGTTTGTCTCATTTATGGCCTCTGTTATTACTCCCAGTAATTTGTTTTTGCCCATGTTTTATGAGAACTCTCTCAAAACAGCTTTGCAGTCTCTTCATGCCCTGGGGTTCTCTCTGGGAGGCAAAAAAGGATGATAGGCAGAAAAGTTCTGTTCTTGCAGAATGTCTTTTATATGTTTTAGTCAAACCTACATGACTACAAGATACTCTATAGCAGTAAGTGTAATCTATCCAAAACAATAGGGTAGATGTAAATTTAAAATTATGCACTATTGAAATCTTAACTTGGGATTCCTAAAGCAAAATTATAATTATTAAT
>NW_010198284.1:305330-349565 GCF_000695765.1 Mesitornis unicolor
TAATTAATTTAATTATTTTCTTTAAATAGTTAGGAAAAATTAAATAATTAAGAACCTTTTTTAGTTAATTTATCATATGTTTACTATTGCAGTTGATTGTTCTCATTCTTTGGAAGTCTCTGTTTTACAGGTTCATTTCTCCATAGATTAACAACTCCTGCCCTGTTTCCTTGGATTTCCTTTTTGATTTAATTTTGTTATGAGGTTTATTTTCTCCTGATTCCATTCCCTTTTCATGGACAGTGTACTTCAGTCAGGTCAGCGCCCTGCCCCAGTGTGCTGGTGCAGACAAATCTGTGTATCATTAATAGGGTTTCTGCTGGCGCAGCAGACCGGCGCGGTGCAAAAGGTTGCACTTGAGGGTGGTAGCACCGTGCTGCTAATTGCTTGCCCTGCATCTTCTTTGCACTACAGACCAGCGTGGTACTCACCTACTGCTGCAAGAGTCTCTTTTGACGTGCACCTCGAGTACCTGCTGTAACCACATTTTAGGCAGAAATCGGTGTGCTCCTGCGTATCTGATCCCTTCCACCTCATCCCTGTCTTGTGCTGCAGCGCTGGGTCCTTGTGTATGCAGCTGCCTTGGAGCACGTCACGCAAAAGCAGGGAAGGACAAGCTGCTGCCTACCCCTCGGTCAGGTGCAAGGCAAAGTGTCTCAGGACTAAACCTGACCAATTTTGAGGGGGAATCAGGTACAAAAAGTTGTGGTACCTGTACCTGACACAGGTCTCATGCTTCCTCTCGCAGTTGCTCTGTTTCACAGGGTTCAGTTTTCACCTGTGAGTAGCATGTGTCTGTGCCTGAATGTAGTGGGCGGATTGCCAGTAGATCTATTGATAAATGATAAGTAACTGCATGTACTTGTTTAGAGATTATAAAGGTCCCAAACCAAAAGAGCAAGAGGGATTCAGTGTGAAAGTTTAAGTACAGTTTGGGTTCACAGCTGCCACTAAAGCTGGAAGAGCTGAGTACTTGTAAGGGAGTTTGATGATTTATTACATTTACACCTGCAGGGAATTCCTCTCTGCACTGCCTACCTGTCAGTCTAGATGTTTGACCCACAGAAGTACTGATTTTCATTTCAGTCTTGACAGTACTTTGGGCCATGAGTGCCTGCAGCTCATCCCTGAGATTGTGGTGGAAATAGCCTCCAGAAGCTATGAATGGGAAGCTGCTTTTCCAGTCTGATTTTGGGCATCCCTCAGGCACATATCGGGATGTTCTACCTGCCCTGTTGGCTTGTTCCTTCCTATGCCATCCAGTCCAAGCAACCCTCGCCAGGATTTTGGAAAGGGTGACTTGGCTAACATGGCAAATATGTGTCCATCTGGCATGAAATCTTCCTTTCTCCCCTTGTTAACACAGCACACGCTGCTGAGTGTGATCACACGTGTTGCATCAGGAGCACTGTGTAAATACGGACACGGGTGTACTTTTTAAACACAAATCACCCTCCGCGTGTGCGTGTGTGCAGTGCAAACACAGAACTCGTGGGGCAGATCCTTGGCAGACGCCAGCCCAGCACAGCCTCTGATGCTGCGAGGCCAATCGGCAGCCACTGAGGATTCAGGCCGCAGCTGTAGAAATGGTATTCATGAAACAGATGAAATATTTGGGCTCAAACACAGCGCAGTAAAGCACACAGTCCATGCCTTTCAGTAAAACAGGGTCTGTTGCTGTGATGCCATGGAAACTCAAATGCTACAAAGAAAGCCATACAGGAATGAATCCAAACGCTGGCTGTGTGTTCGTCTCAGGAAACAGGCAGGCAGCGGGGGGCAAAACCCACCTTGCCCAGAGCCCCTCGTCAGGAGTGCCCCGTGTGCCGCTTTGCTCATGAGGTTATTTCACAGGGCTCATCAAACAAGTGTGGGGTTCCTCGGTGTCCCTCACACCTTAAGAAACAACCCTGCCTGTTTGAAGCGCAGTGAAAGGTAAGAGCAGGGAAGATAAATCGTCCATCTCCTAGCTACATTCTGCCTGTGGATGGAAGTTAGATCAACACAAATATTTGTGTGTACTGCACGCTTCGCAACCTGCAAATGCCTGCTGGCAAAGTGCAGGCAAAGGTAAAGGAAAAATGCGTGCTTCTCTTTAAAGCAATTACCCTTATATATTAATAATGTCATTTATAAGCACTCTGAGAAGTTAACAGCGTACACTAAAGCAAAGCAGAAAAATTGCAGACGTTTAGTGAAAGGAGAAGAGGGAAAATGTTGTAAGTATGCCTCTTAGCACTTTTCTATGTATTAAAGCCTGTGTTGTCTCTGCGTATGAGCCTCGTAGTCTATTTGTTATCCTTTGGGAGCACAGCCCTGGCTGAACTCTGAGATTGAATCCGACAGCCCAAAGAGCACTGCTGTGTGTTATGGATCAGAGTCTCTTCGCAGGCACCCCCGTTGAGTCGCGCCAGTGCAAGGCAGCTGAGCCTGGCACTGCATCGCTTCCCTTGCTGTGGTGCTGTTGGCGTGGCACAAAAGCAAGTGTGAGTTTTCTCATTGCGGTAGAACTCATATGTCTGCATTTCAGGGCTTGTTTGAAGTTTTGAGGGTCTAATGTTGAGAAGGGGTATATATGCTTGTGTATATAGATACAAGTAGTTTTCTTCCCTCCCTGTTGGTGGCATCACTTTTGCCTTGCCTGCAGTTGGGTTCACTGTGGGCCCAAGTGAACTCAGTGCAGTATTTTGCCAGTAGCACAGGCATCATTGACAGTTTTCGGGCTTCACTGATAGCAGCTGGGAAACTTGTGGCTGAGCTGGGTGTCCTTACAACTACAGTAGCAAGTGGTCCATGAGGGACTGGCCCTTCCAGCTCTTTCCCAGTGCTTGGGCAGAGGGGAAGGAAACACCTTCTCTTCCCCAAGAGCTTGAAAGAGTCCAGGGCAGAGCCACGAAGATGATGGAGGGAGTGGAGCATCTCCTGATGAGGAGCGGCTGAGGGAGCTGGGGCTCTTTAGCTTGGAGCAGAGGAGACTGAGGGGTGCCCTCATTCATGGGGATCAATTTGTAAAGGGCGAGTGTCAGGAGGAAGGAGCCAGGCTCTGCTGGGTGATGTCCAGTGCCAGGACAAGGGGCAATGGGAGCAAGCTGGAGCATAGGAGGTTCAAGCTGAAGATGAGGACAAACTTTGTCAGTGTGAGGGTGGCAGAGCATGGCCCAGGCTGCCCAGAGAGGTTGTGGAGTCTCCTCTGGAGACATTCAAAACCCGCCTGGATGCATTCCTGTGCAACCTAGTCTAGGTGATCCTGCTCTGGCAGGGGTTGGACTGGATGAGCTTTCCACGTCCCTTCCAACTCCTAATATTCTGTGATTCTGTGTGAGCTTGGCCACCAACCTGTTTGCCCTTCTGGGGAAGAAAGGCATAAAACCTCCATGTTGACCTCTCAGTTTCTCCCCTTCTCAGTGTGCGGGAAGAAATTCCCCACCTACCATCCACTTTGCTCCTCCTTTGTAAGGGAGAAACACTGCTGCTTCCTGCAACTCCTCCCATGCACGCCCAGAGCAGGGAGGAAAAGGAGAACTGAGAAGCCCCTGTCACCTTACAGCCAGGAGCTGCCACCCAGGACAAGACAAGACCCTTGTCCCTGTCTTTTAGCTACCCCTGAGCCAGTGGCATCCTGATGTTGTTTCCTCCTTTCAGGTATGAATTACCTTAGAGGATCCCTGCCCATCTCACCATGAGGGATTCAGGACTTCACTGGCACGTTGCTTTTCTCTGCTGAAAATTGTCGGGGTTTCATCGCACAACACCTATCCCACAGCATTAAGGACAGGAACAGCAGTTTTGCATTGCTGAGGCATGCAGCAGGAGGGAGAGAGTGGGATTTTCCAAAAGAGGGCATAGCACAGCTAGAAATAACTGCCTTTAAAGTGGTGACATTTTTATGCATGGAAGAGCTAACTTGGAACATTTTTAGAGGATTTTATAAATCCCTCTGAGCCCGGTGCCACTGGATTCATCATGTGAGGCACCTGTTTTACAGGGAGAAGGTGTACAAGCAATAACCGAATATACGGTTGGTGCACTCTCTCAAACTTTCCCTAAATAGCTCTTTTTATAACCTCAGGTAGCATATGCATGATGAAACCTGGGAAGTTTGGCTGGTTTTGCATTTCTGTCTTTGAAAGAGAAATGTAGGCCGCTTTAAAAAAAAGGAAAAAAGCTGTAATAGTCTCTTCCGTGCCCTTTCCACATTCATGGGTGTCTTAATGTCAGTGGTTAATTTTTTGCAAAACAATAAGCCCCCTTTTTGTCTTTCAGCCCTCTGAAATGGAGCTGCCAGGAGCTTTTGGACTGAGCTTTATCAAGCTTCAGTTAGGAAAGCCTCGTAGAGGTTACGTAGCCAAATACAACATACAAATCAAATTACGGGAGAGATGAATGCGGAGTTGTTAAATTAATTTTGTTTGTTCCAGCCCATTGGAATGTTTTTAACATGAAGAAAATAATTCTCTGCTCTATGGCCGGCCTGGCCAGCGCTTAGGACTGAATTAGCATGCTGCATTTGTCTGCGAGTGGCAAACAGGTTTTCTCCAGGCTTGAGTGAGCCCTGGAAGAGAAGACGAGCCAAGATGCTGGCTTGCCCCTTGCCTTCCCCGGCGGGCCGATCTGCAGAGAGAAGCCTGTGTCGAGCTCCCAGACAGCCCCACACATGGCCAGCAGCTGGAAACGTCGGCCGGCCGGGTCAGAGGGCTTCCTCCAGATGCCCCCGCGCAGCCCTCCCTCCTCTGCAGGTCTTTTTCCATCAGACAGGAGCCAGTGTGGTTGCCAGGTTCCCAGCTCAGGTCATCGCTGACAGGAGGGCGAGGGGTTTATTTTCCGCTCCGAGAAGGCTGAGGTGTGCTGTTCCTGCTGCTGCGAACGCACTTGCTGTTGAGTGCCTCCGAGCTGGAGCCCTGTGGCCCCAGCGAGGCTTTTCTGCCTCCAGGACTCCTGGCGGGGGTGGTTTGCTAGCCAGGATGTCCTGGCTTTGGTGTCCTGCTACGCCTGTGCAGGGCCACTTCAGGTACCTGCTCGGTATTGTGCTACACCACAGAAAGACATCCTGAAAACCTCCTCATATTTTTATTATCCCTTAGGACCTGAATTTAAAAGAGAGCATTAGTAATATTTTCGCTAAAAATAGCTGAGATCTGCTATTTCGGTGTGAGATGATGCCTGTTGTTGGTTTCAGTTCTTTTTTTTTTTCTCAAGCAATCATGAATTCTCAGGCTTTATTTTTGCTTATTTAGCCTGGTTTAAAAAAAAGCTGGTGTTTCTCTGTAGTGTGTCCTGATTCAGTTCAGAGGAAGATGCAAACTTCTCCCTCCCTGTGCCAACCTCCTCTTGCATTTCTATTTGTCCTTCAGCTGCACATTTTGCAAAACCAGTAGAGGTTCTTTCAAATGTAAAAAAAAAAAAAAGTGAGAAGCCTGTGATTCTTTTAATCTTCTTTCAAAAATCCAAGGCACACAGAGTATTGAAAAGAAAATTAGATCTCTGGAAAATGCCAGTTGTTTTATAGATGGTCAAATCATTATACTCTTTTTTTCCTTGCCTTTCAGACATTTGCTACGTTATTATGTATCGTTTTAATTAAATCATCAAATTGAATTATTGGATCAAATGCTTTTTTATTCCGTTGTGTCCTGAGCAGGTTTGGTTAAATTAATAAAACCATATGTTTCATTTTATAAAAAAAGATATTTGCCCATTCATAAGCTGTTTCAAAAAAAAAAAAAAGTGGCTGAACAGAAAAGGTTGGTTATTACTTAATTACATCAGGTGCCGCTATGTGCCTTGGAGTAATTGGAATAAAGTCATACTAAGTCAGGAAAACTTTGTCATATTTACTGTGAAATAGCAGTTTTGTAAATTCAGTCTCCTTTTAGCATGCTGTGAATGCAGTTCGTCCCAGTCAGAGCTTGTCTCTGAAGTCACTGGAGTCACTCGGCTGCTTAAAAGTGCTGGGGTCCTTCTTGGGTCAGGGTACCGGGAGGGAGAGTCTCCTAAATGTGACCCTGGGAGTCTCCTGTTTACCTTTGGGAAGTGCCTGCTTCTTTCCCCTGAGTGACATGAGCTTTTATGAATGGCATCAAAGCTGGCAGCAAAGGGTGGTATGGGATGGAGGACTTGATAGTCCCTTCTCCCTGGGGTGCCCCTTCTCCCCAGGGTGGCTTGGGGTCCTTGTCTGAAGAACAGCTGGCGAGCCATGGATCAGAGCGGTGTTGCAGTTAAGGCAAATCTGTCTGTCTCTGTGAAGGTTACCTGGTTGAATTCTAAAACAATTTGACGCATGATTACTTTAAATATATAAATCTCTGCATGTCCACCTGGAGGAGGAGGACTGAATAGGACTTCTAGGTCTGGGTAGTCCTTCACCCTGGACTCCCATCTCTGATAGGACTCAATTAGGTGGAGCAGTAAAGGCTGGCCTGGCATTTTGAAGTGTAATTCTGTGATGACAAAGGGCTTCAAAGGGGGCAGTTATGATTTATTGGTGCAGTTATCAATAAACAGTGTGATGTCAGTGAGAATGGATCCGAGTATCTCAGCAGAAAGAGGTGAGCATGGAGAGGCAAACCAAGGATCATGAAGCTCTGTAAACAGTGACAACAGTGACTACTTTCAGCTGTGCCCTCTCAGCCAGGTCCTGGCCACCTTTGTGCTGTGCTCTGTGGGCTCCCTGCAGAGACCAGAAGGGAGCAGGAGGGAAGGGGCCTGCAGGCAGCAGACCAAGGTGTTGCTTCTGGCTTTTTGACATTGCCAACAAAATGCCATTTTGGTCCCTTCTACTCAGTGTAAATAGCAACTCTTACTCGTTTGGTCAACAATTTGAGGTATTGCAGGGTTTGTTTGCTTTTCTGGATCATCCTTCTGAGTTGAGCAGAAGGATCTGCTGCAAAACTGCGAGATTCTCACTGCTCATGGCAGGAGCAAGCACCAAAGATCCTCCCTGCCCAAGCCTATTTCTGCAATGTATGTTCTCTTGTTCAGACTAGCAACAAAATTATAACTGCATAAATGTGTTTGACAGGTATTTTTCTATTGTACTGGTATTATTGGTGCTTACAGCATTTAATCATTTTTATTTAGGAGCTGTAGGTATTTCAGTAATGTGACAGCAGAGCTGCATGGCGAACCTGCAAGTCCAGGCAAGGAATAGACATTTCTCCCCTTCAGTGCTGCCAGGACTCTTCAGAATTAAAATAATGGCCAAATATACACACAATCACATACCTGCAGAGCGCAAATGAGCTGAATGTGTTGGCTTTAAATGGAAAAGTCGTATTGGGAAAAATAATTCTCCAGTGGGGTGGGATGGGATGAGCTGGGTAGGTAGCACTTTGGCTTTCCCTGGCAGAAGAGACCACCACCTTTGCCACAGCACATGTGTTTAGGTATCATTGCAAATGATTTTTCTTAGTTTAGAGTTTATATTGGGAAAGATAATCTGAGGATCTGTCCTGAATTGTGTATTTTAAACTCGATTTTTAAAGCTTGTAAAAAATTTAAGCTCTTTATGGTTGGGAAGTGCACGATGTGCTTTTTCGATAGCATATGAGTGCCATCTAGTGTTCTTCATTTGTACCCTGACCTTCACAATTCAGTGGCTTGCAAAGTGTTTTTGCTGCGAGTGGGCTGTGCACTCCCCACTCCTCCTGAAGGGTACGGGCTGAGTTTGGGTTTGGACTTCCCTGGAGAATTTGAGATTTGGTTGCTGCAGTAAGCACAAGCCGTGATTTTGCCCGCTGGTTAAGCTGCTCCTATGCTGATGTCCCCACCAACTTAAGCTTGAGTGAGAAGTAACTTGTGCCTCCCCACTGCAGGCAGGGTTGGGAAGGCTTTCGGAGGCTGGCTGAAGGGTTCCCCTGCCTGTTTTGAGAAGGAGATGGCCAAGGGCCATCAAGTGCCACTCGTTCTTGTGCTGGTGATACATTACTGACAAACAGCTGAGAATCCATGAAGGAAAACACACAGGAAGAGGAGTATAAAGTAACTTCTGCTCCTGTGCAAAAATGTGCTAGGTTAAGAGGAAAATCCTTACTGAGGCAATGGCGTCACATTTGCAGAGGTTCCAGCTCTTTCCAGGGCCTGCAGAGCATGCTGGAGTATTTTCCCATTTCATACGGCAGGAGACTGTGGGCCAGGGAAGCTGGGGCTCCGGTTGGTTGGACTCCTTAATGTTCCAGTGCAGAGCTCTTAAGTGACTAAGTTAAAGTGTACGTGCAAATGTCAGGACTGAAAATAAGTCGAGAACTAAGCAACCTGCCTGCAGAGAATGGATTCTCTCACTCCCTTTACTCTGGAGAGCCGAAAGCAGCTGCAGGTGGTATTAAATCCCATTGGTTTCAGTGGATTGCAATCTAAGCTATTACTGTAGGCAAGGGCATTAAAGAAAAAACCTGGCTCTTAGAGCAAGGCACAGTTCTTTGTGTTTGTTTTCTCTCAGTTATTAAGGAGAGCATCATATTTTTCCCTTCTGTTTTTCTAGCTTGCAGCACTCCCCCAGTCAACATGAAAGTGCAGCCTGTGAACAGGACAGCGTTGCTTGTAACCTGGAACCAGCCAGAAACCATCTACCACCCTCCAATCATGAACTACATGATCTCATATAGCTGGACGAAAAACGAAGACGAAAAGGAGAAGACTTTCACCAAGGACAGTGACAAGGACCTGGTAAAACCACAGCATCAACCCCAGACATATGTATCAAGCTATCTTTATATTGTTATTTCATCAGTAGGAGGAAGTAGAGGAGGAAAGCAGTTGTTACCTTATAGACAGGGTAGAGTTTGACTCGCCATGAATTGCTATTAAAATGTTCAGTATTAGTTGAACAGTGCCTAACAGACTACCCAAAACACCCTGGAGTGGGAATTTATAGTTTATGCGAGTGCATAAAGGGCTAAATCTGCAGACACTTTTTCACTGTCACTGAGAAGCAGCTGGCTCGGGAAATAGAAAGGCTCTGAATACCTTTTGGCTTGTGTTCAGCTCACAGATTTTCACATTAAAAGCCCGATTCCCCCAAAATCTGTTCCTGGGCTCAGGCTTTTCACTGCACATAGCCCCTCTGCAGTCCTGGGAGCAGTTTCTGGCAGCGAGTGCTGCCAGCAGTACGAGCTGCATGGTCAGGGCTAGAAGTTTATTGCAGAGTGGCCCTGTGCAAGCACTGCCTGTGTCTGGCGGTGGAAGAGAAAGAGGGAAGAGCAAGACTTTCCAGAACAGATGGAAACACCTTTCTATCTCCTCCTTTTAGGATTTGATCTGCTTGTCATTCTTGTCTAAGTGGAAGCAAGTATTGTACTGGTCTTTAACGTTCTCTGCATATAAAATCAAAGTGACATATTCAGGTTTGAAAGGCCTCCGTTTATTGTTAATCAAAGAAAGCCTCTAGAATAATGAAATCGGTAATTGTATATGCACATGAAAAATGCAGCAGCACGGAGTGTTATTCCTAATGACTGTTATCGTATTTTTTTTTTCAAATACACAGTCCTCTGGGCCCATTCAATCAGTTATACAATAATACTTCTCTTATTCCCTTAGATGAAGATTCCTTTACTTCATTTCCATTTATATTTTCAATTTCCCCACTAGACATTGTTATCTGGGTCACGTTAGGGAGCGATGTGCCTCACGAAATCAGAAAGGAATCTATTGAAAGGCACCCAAGGTTATGATGTATTGTAACCTCTCTCTTGTCATAACTTCACACTCTTAAGGGAGTTTTTTTTTAATCAGGTATGAGGAGGAGAGCCTTAATCAGCAAAAATGAGGTGGGCACAGTGACAGCATCCTGTTTTATGTAAAAGAAATAATTAAGAGTGCAGGGGATGTGATGGAGTGATAGCTTGGAAATAAATTGCAATGAGACCCTGTGCTGTGCAGCAGAGCTTGGAGGTTAAGAAAGCAATGACAGCTTAGTCTATTTTAGGAGCAAAAGAAGAAGGAAACTCTTTTTCACAGGAAAGTGCAATTTGCTTTCAGTGCTCTGGCAGCTGGGCTGTCCCGTTTTGAGACATTGCTAGACAGTGCTTTGCTAAAGAGATCACTGGGATTTTAAGTGACCCACATAGGGTCTTGCTGTCTGCTGCAAGATGTGGACTGATGTGATCACGGACTAAGGCAACACAAAGGAGTAGCTGGGAAGCCGCAAGGCAGCATCTCTTGTACAAAAGCGTTCAGGGAAGTCCCAGTCCAGGGTGCCAAACCATCATATTACATAGGCCACCAGCATCAAATTGCCACAGCTGCTTTGTTGCAAAATTTGAACATATGGTGACTTTTCTGGGCTTATCCCAGGTTGGAGACTTGGATCTCCACCTATAAAAATCTCATTTTAATGCCTGTAAGGCCAAATGATTTGGGGTTTCGGTTTTTCTGAGGAGAGCAGAGGCTTTCAGGTATGAAGGCTGCCCTGAGAGTAGAGGTGGGACGTGTTCATTTCCTTCTTGTGGGCAGAGTCAGCAGAGTCTGGGTGCATCATTTTTATCCCAGGAAAGTCCTTTGACCTTGGCCTTGCCCTCTGCCAGGGGACCAGTGAATATTTCTGTTTAGAAATAAGTTTGTCTTATGTGGCAGAAATGTCCTGTGTTAGCGCAATGCTTTATGTATTTCAAACTGATCGTGGACAGTACTGTGGGGGTAAAAAACTGAATAATATCTATTTTTTTTAAACAGAAGGCCATCATTAGCCATGTCTCACCTGACATCCTTTATCTGTTCAGAGTTCAAGCAGTTTGCCGAAATGAAATGCGTAGTGACTTTAGCCAGACTATGCTCTTTCAAGGTAAAAAAACACATACATATTTTTACATTGTGACTCTTTGTGTGTTTAACGTTTTCTTTGCAGAGTGCACTGGGAATGATTTCAGAATGCATGTAGGCAATGCTAATTTCAGATTGCGGCCAGTGACTTTATCGGAGTCCTATTTCTAGTGGTGGGGGTTTGCCTGCACCTCTCTGCTGACAGGGTTTGTCGGGTTTTAGGAGAATTCAGAGCTATTCTAGTTTGCGAGAACAAATTCATCAGAGGCTGCTTAGGCATCAGAGGCACAGCTATAGCAGAATGTGAGTCTGAGCGGTGTCTGTTTGATGTGAAGAGGAAAGGAGATCAGTCCTACCTTGACAACCACATGTGGAGATGTTCAGGTTTTACTATGCACACAACCTCAGTGATTTCCAAAACATACATATTTAAATGAAAGCTAAAGAACTGGATGCTAAGCTGTCCTTTGTCATGGATTTCCTTTAAAGTTTATTGGAGAAATCTGGTAAAGCTGAGATTCGGTAGAAGAACTTGATGCTTTTGAATTTCTTAAGTGCTGAAGTTTCGCTCCTTCCTAGGAATTTGTTACTACTTTCTTGTATTAAGTAGGGCAGACTTCACCTCTGCTGAGAGCACTGTTTCCCACTCCAGTTTACAGATACATAAGCCTCAGAATGGGTAATGGAATAACAAAACAAGCGAAGAGTTAAAAATTTAAATCCTTAAGGTAAAGAGTTAAGCCACTTGGGTCTGATGCTGTGTATGGTACAAAATGAGAAGCATTTTTAAGTGTGATTTTTGGAATATGTGGCGGTTGTAGCCCTACTCTGTGAGCACTTAGCATCTGAAGGATGTCAAGCTGTGGACACAACTTAGTCCTGTTCCATATCTCATATGTAGCTCTCAGTATCTCAGCATAGTATCTTGGACTTCACTTTAAGTACCAAGCAGAAGTCAGAAACCTGTATGTTACTGATTATGACCTCTTTAGATGGATAATAAGAGTGGAAAAATTCTTTGAAATTTGACCATGATACCTATTTAATTACAGTTAAGAGTAAATCATTATTCACAGTTTTGCTGACTATGGTTTAGGTATTCTAGCCCAAGGTTCAAAACAGCGGAAGTGATAGATGCAGATGCTGCATTTCCTTCCATGTCCCCCCAAAAACAAAAACGAGCTGTTCTAATCTTTGTCTGTACCCAAGATCTAACCTAGAAAAAGAACCCACTTGAGCTTTCAAAACATTCTTTAGAGGTTGATTATAGTTGTAGTTGAGATAAATAGCAATAAATAATGAAAATACTATCATAAGGGCAGAAAAAACTGTTATCGTCAGCTGTGGAAGTCAGGACATCTCAGGTTAGAAAGAGCTTGTGTTTCGTGACAGTGCACTTAAACCAGCATTGCCAGGTCTGGGTAATTCAAGACAAACGAATCTGTCTTTAGACTTAATTACAAAGTAAGGTGAGTAAATACCAGGAGATCTAAGTTGCTTTTACTCCACACTGAGACCTGCACACATACTTTGCAGTGCAATGTTCAGCAGTTTTTTAGCAATTTGAGCGACGCCTCCCATCCCCGGCCACTGACACGCTCTTGTTCTTTATTCCTCAGCTAACACTACTCGTATTTTCGAGGGGACCAGAATTGTGAAAACAGGAGTGGTAAGTGATGGGCATCCGTCCCTGCGAGCGCGGGCGGGCAGCGGTCCTGCGGGGTGGCGGTCCCACCAGGTGGCAGCACGGTGTTGTACATCAGCGGCAGCACGGGCTGCCCCGGGACGAGCCTGGTCCTCTCCTCACAACCTCCAATACTGGAGGGGTTTGGGTTTTCTGCCTTCATGCTCTGAGAGGCTTTGACCACTGGGGAATCAAGTGTTAAAAAAGTCTCCGAAATATGTCTTGAACTCACTTAGAGGGGATTTGTAATTTAGTGATGACTGTAGAAAGAAATTTAATCTCTTCTATGAACCGTATGACCACAGGTATATGCATCAGAAATAAGGCTTCACACACAGCATCGCTGCTTTTTTGGTGCTTTTAGGATATCAGCTCTTGTGTGAATGAACCTTAACAAGCTCCTTGTTTTAATTTTAATTCAGGTGAGACTGTAACGAGTCACTGAAGCTGGCTTTTGTATTCCAGAATCAGAAATGTTGATACATTTACAGTAAAACTGGAATACTCTGTTTCAGTTTTGAAAGAACCTTATTAGGTTATTTAATATAAGCTATCCGTAACCTGAATTTCTTGGCATTTGGTATACTGAATTGTTCAGTCAAATTTATGGACTGAATTCATACTATTGAATTTGCTCTAAGTACTTTGCTCTGGTGTTATTCTGTTCCAGTTTGATATACTCCCTAGTAAGCAACTAACACATACAAAGCTTGAGTTTGAATGATTAATGTTTGTTTAATGATGTATAGAGGTATTCCAGACATATAAAATCTGCTGTCAGATTTTAATACTCAGTCCAGCTTTGAGACTGCATGCCAGTGAAAAGCAAATCTCACAGTGCTTTAGGGATTCACACTGATAAGTATCCGAAAGTTTAGATGCTTATTTAAAGTTTTGGCTTGAAATCTCTAAAGCACAGGTTTTCTTCTGAGATCTCAGGTTCTCTGTGATTGCAGCTGGTCAAAAATAACGTGACGAAGCAGCCTTTCTTGGCTTGCTGCAGCATTTCAACTACACAGCCTGACTGAAACCGGGAATTGCAGAGAGATGCAGAAATACTGTTAAGTTATAAATTTCAGTTCCAAAAATAAACATTTTACAGTTTTGTTCAAGATTCAGTAACACCTATTTAACCCTTGTTTGTCCTTGTCTGATGCATACCTTTCCAGCTAATGCTCCCCTTGCTGGTGAATTCAGTACCATGAGACATTTTTCAGTAAGTCAGAGAGGGAGCATGGCCAGGTTGTCCAGGCAGAACTGCTGACCCCGGCTCTTCCACAGAATTACTCCTTGTTCTTAGTGAATTGACTTCAGTGTCTTTTTCCACATGTAATTCAGGAAGAAGAATGACTTGTCTAGTTCTTTAAATATATACTAAGGTTTTTTATTTCCAGTAGAGCATTCACATGTGCAAAGAGAATGCAAAGTCCACGGTTCATTCTCTGCCTCCTCTCGGCTCCTTGAGAGAAGTGGGCAGTGCCAGCCCTGGCTCTGGGTCACTGGTGGTGGGCAGGGCCCTGTGGATGGTGAAAACTGAGTCTATACATGGGTGCCACAGCCTGGTGGTCCTGGTAGAGGTTGTGGTGACTTGCTGAAGGGCTTCTGATGCCCTCCAAGTCCTTCATAAGTGCCCAGCTGGCCATGCTGCAGGTCTTTTCTAACAGAAGCGACGCCTCACTGCAGCACCAGTCCTTAGAAGAATAGTGGGTAAATAAAGGAAATAAAAATAGTAGTGTCTGAGGCCCTCACAATGTGTGCGGGAAGAGCCAGAGTTCCTTGTCAGAGCAGACCCACCAGCCACGGATGCTCACGTTGGCAGCACAGCCCTTATTTTGGGACAGCCCTTATGTAACACTGTATTTTTAAACTTCTGTGTTCTGAGGATTAAAGCACTGTGAGTAATGCAGCTAAACTCATTAAACTCCTTTAGATCCTCCTCACCCCTGAGAGGAAACGTTACTCACAAGTCGCCAGTGACATGAGTGGAGAAGGTCCTGCTGTACAATACAGATGAGGATAAAGAGGTTTTTGATGATAATTATTGTTTGGAAATGGCAAACACAGGGAGGTTTCCTGGTTTGTCATGTAGGCCTGTGGCATGTCCCATTCCTGACTTGGCCTTGCTTCCAGCTGGTATAAATCTCTCATTTTAATAGAATAGCAACCAGAAGAGCATGTGTGTGAAACGGGAGGGAAAAGCAAAAGAAAAAATGATCCCAGATAGTGTATCAGGGCCCCTGCTGATGCTCTCTGCTGTGTTTTCTTCCCTTCTGCTACTGGTGACCTCCTCAAGCCCACGGCCTCTCCTGCCTCCTCAGCTGACATGGCTCCTATCAGCTCCGGCTCCTCCACCTGGACCTCCTCAGGGCTCCCCTTCTCCTTCGTATCTATGGCCACAGGGATGGGACCTTCCTCCAGTGGCAGCCAGGCCACTGTGGCCTCGGTGGTGACCAGCACCTTGCTAGCAGGGCTGGGCTTCAGCGGCGGTGGCATCTCCTCCTTCCCCAGCAGCGTGTGGCCCACCCGGCTCCCTGCAGCGGCTGGCCCCAGCAGGCCGGTGGTGGCCTCCACGGAGGCGGCTGCTGCTGCCTCCCCAGGACCTGAGCGGGACTCAGCACTGACAAAGGATGGCGAGGGAGCCGAGGAGGGGGAGAAGGATGAAAAGAGTGAAAGTGAGGACGGAGAGCGGGAGCACGAGGAAGAGGAGGAAAAGGATGCAGAGAAGAAGGAGAAAAACAGGGCGACGGTGGCTGCGGAGGCACGCAATAGCACGGAGCCCAGTGTGGCCACAGCTTCCCCCAACCGGACTGCCGAGGAGGAAGGAAATAAAACCATATCGGGTGAAGAGCCAAACCAAAACGTTGCCCCCACGGCTGGAGGTCCTGAGGAGGAGAGCTTTGCCGAAGCAGACACTCAGCCCCAGCCGCTCCCTTCCACCCAAGTGCCGCCAGCGTTCACCAACGAACTTTACCTGGGAAAGATCCCAAGAAGACCAGAGACAACAAGAAGACCTCCTCCAAAGGAGGACAGGTTTCCAGAGGAATACCCCTCAGATAACAAATTCATCACCATTAACCCAGGTGAGTGACCTCTGGGGAAACTGTTTTAACCAGCGTAAGACTGTTATAAAATGACGCAATCCAAATTCCTTACTGATTTCCAGTAGGTACAACATTTCTGCGGTGCCTGGCTTCATCCGATGGACAGGTCGTCACAGGACCCAACCCACAAATTGGCATTGAGGGGAGTTGCGGGGGAAAGATCATCCTTTTATTTTGCTGGGACAGATTCATGGTCCTTGTAACTTACTAGAAGAGAAAATTTGGAAAAAAGTTAACCCCCAGCATGCTGCATTAAGAGTTTTGATTTTAAAAGAAATGAGAGGGAAATGCAGTGAATTATAGCTGTGAAATTAATTTGGAAGAGAGGTTGCTGTGCCTAGCTGGTGTTTCGTGGGAAGGCTGCTATATGTGCTGTAAGGTAATTTAGTTTATCTGCAGGATTCAACCTGATTGGGCTTTGAGATATTCTTCCAAACACAGGATCATCACTGGTTTATTTCTCACCACAAAACCTACTTGTTCTGATCTTCCAAGACAAGACACTTTTTGGACTGGGATTGCCTTCTTTTTTTTCCTGTGGGGGAGAAAAAAGTCTTAGCCAGGCAGAGTTCACGTATTTTCTATGTTTATCCTGGTGAGAATTACCAGTTCTGTACACGCAAACTCTGGATGTATGTACCAACTCCACAGTACGTACACAGCAAATACGACCTTTTGGAAGCATACCCAGGTGATTTGCCCTGTGTGGTCAGGATTTGCTGCACGGGCCTATGTAAACAGGTATCTCATGAGTCCAGTGCGTGTACACACATTTCTGCTCGCCACTGGTGAGGAAAACAGATCTTACAACTCCAGGGAGCAAATGGAGTACACGCATGTGGATTTATTTGCAGAGTAAGGACTGAGATTTAGATACGGCAATTAGTTTATCTGAATCATTATGTGTATTACCACAGCATTTATAAGATAGTGCATTTTTTTTTATTTCAGTGGTTTTTTTACTGTTATTGTTTATTTTGCTAATCTGTAGACTGTTTTGTAATTTTGTTTTTCCATCAAAGCTGCTCTAGAGTTAGAATACTGTGGAAAAAAAACCCTACATATTTATTTTCCCCTACATTTATAAACAAAAAAATGCAGACATTATGCACTCAGTTATAGTTCAGAACTAATTTAGAAAACAAAGCTAAATCCAGTCTTTAATAACATTTGTTACGGAAGTGCTGACCTGACTCTAATGCTGTGAATCGTAACGGTTCTGTAAGAGAGCAGATTAACAATGCAGAAGCCAAGAAACCTGCATCAGGTTGTGCTGATTTTTTTAAAATACACTGCTGTTTTTATTACTCCTCAGCTGGAAATCTTCTTCAAAGTCCAGTGCTCCCACTGAATATGGTTTGAGATGCCTGTCAGGCAGCTTTCAATGTGCCACTTGCCCTAATCACGTTTTTATCAGGAAGGAGGGAACTTGACCTAGCCATGCTTTGCAATGGTGGGAGTAAGCATTCGGCACCATTTAGGTTCAAACCCCAGCGATCTAATCAAAGCTGCCTTTGAATAGTTGTATTTCCTTCTTCCTCCCTTCTGCTTTCCCATTTCTCATGTGCCAGCTTCTTGGATGGCCCAAGTACTATGTCCCTTTTTTAAGACATATAAAAGGCCTCCTAGCTTATTCCCAGCATAATAAATTGGAGAAAAGATGAGTAGTTGGTCTTGTTTCTTGGCGCATGATAAAGGAATTGTTATTAAATTGGTTTTTATTCCACGGTGAAGTTAAGATGAAAAAGATGAAAATCAATGAGATGGGGAAATATTGTTAATTTTGCTAAGAAGTACGTACTGGTTATTGTGAATTGTATCCCCTTAGCCCGTAGTGATTTCTGTCTCTTTTTAGCATGCAGAGAACTGTCACTGAAAGTGGTTTAATGCAGCTTTGCCTCCTGCTAGACAGCCTCTTTTAAGAGCTCTGCTCGCTTGAAGGCTTGAACTGACCCTTCCTGAAGACTGCATGCAAAGACGATCAGTCTTGAAATGACTCTGCAAATTAGGTTTTCCATGCTTATATATGGAGGGAGGATAACTTACTAAGATCATTGTGTCTTACAAAAATGGCTTCCATGTGTAGGAAATGACATCTGAAATAACCAGCACGTTAGCTGACAGAAAAGAAAACTGAGAGAGTTGCCTGTTTAATCCAAATTAACCTTAGTTAAGTCTTAGTTAAACCTCTGGTGACAGACCCAGGACAAGAAGGAATTGTACCATATCTGTAGCTTCCCAGATCAGCCTCTCCCAAGCCCTTCAGTGTCTTGAAGAGGACACTCAGCGTCAAAAGGGCTGGGAATGGCTGTTCGGAGATGAAGAAGGGCCTATTTGTGCCAGTTTCCTTGAGGTAGAGGTTCATTCCCTGTCCTTGACCTCCAGGTGGAAGAAGTTAGGTTGGTCACAAACCTGGTGACTCCCTGACCAGACATTGGAAAGGGATGGTGCTTTTCAGCTCGGAGAACATTGGGAGACCTTTCTTACTGGCTTTGGGACAGAGGCTTTCAGTCTGAATCTCATTGTACCAGATGTGAGGGCCTTGTCTTTCAAAGTCACTTCAGGCAAGTCCTTTTCTTTGTGTCATGTCACCAGGCTTCTGCAGTGGATAGCTGAGGTCTGCCTAACCCAGAATTTGCCCACATGTTGTACTAGATGTGTCTGAGTAAGGCCTGACTGGCCTGTTGGGAGTGCTACCCCTGTGAAAAGGCTTTTGGGAACGCAGAAGGAGGTTTCCTCCAGGCTGGATCTAGGTTACCAAAAACACATGCCAGCAAAACCCATAGCTAGTGAATTGGCCCATCAATCAAACACTAGCACGAAGCCTAAGGTTAGTTACTTCAGCTTAACTGTTTTCCACAGTAGGAGGGAAATTTGCAGTTTATACAGACAGACCTGACCTAGCCCATACATGGAGTTGAGTTCAGTGAAACTCTAGATGTAAGCAAGGCCTCATCCTATGAAAAAGGTCCTTAAAGATTTTCTATAACAAGGTAAACCTGAAATCAAGACAACAACCAGTGAAGCCAAGAGGACATTCCCAGAAGTGTCTAACAGCATTCCTGAGCATCAGGGCACTTAAAAGAGGGTGGAGGCCACTTCCAAAATGAGCAGAAAAAACCCCTGCAGCTTACTGTGTCCCAAGGAGGGCAGAAACTTTTTTGGATGCATCTTTTCTCCAGGAAAGCAGTTTTTTAAAAGCTGTCAAGATTGTAAAAATGCTTTTGTGAGTAGAAAATTTAATCATTTTAAAGAGTAGAAAATTGTTTCATAACAATGTACACTTGTAAAATTAATTGTATAGCATCAAATTAGCAGTTGTAAGGAGATAACTGAATGGGGAAGTACTCATGAGTGTGGATGATTAGAGGAGAACAGGGAACACATGAGAAATTACAGGGAAAGTGCGAGGCCAATTAGTACAGCAAGGCTCATTTTCTTTTAGTGCTTATTTCACACGCGCATACACACGCACACCTCTCCTGAGGCCGTGTCATTATTTTCCAAATGGCATTGGCCTCTTCTTGTCTGGTGGTATCGGCCAATACTAATGATTTTCTTCTATCACTGAACGCTTGCTTGCATTCTCCTCTCTCATTTTCCTGATCATCCTTTTCTGTGTTTTGGTGCCCGCATTAGACTAATTGTACCTTTGATCTGCAACTGTTACACACGCAGCTGCTCGGCATTGTCCGCGACTCTGAAATCTGAAAATTACAAAAACAGCAATTAGAATGATGCTCTACCAAAAAAAAAATTTAAAAAAGGGAAAAAAAGAAAAAGAAAACCAGCATGATTCAGTTCAGTCAGGCTAGAGCAGATATCATCCCACAGAATTTTGGTTTGTTGTGCCAGGCAGCTAAACAGATCCTTTGTATTTGACAGGAGATAAGAAACAGGCTGTTCTGAGCAAAGAAACAGGTGTCCACTTGGGGCTTTTGCCCGAGTCATGAGCTGGGACTGGAAACAGAGATGGGGGCTTGGCCCTTGGTTCAGACTTCAGCCAGGTCCTCCTGTCCCTCCGTGCTCACCGCTGCTGCCAGCTTCCTCCCATGAGAGGGCTTTGTGGAGAGATCACGATCTGCAGGGTTACATTTCAAAGCCTGGTGTATGTTTCTAGTAGAGACTGAATTTGGGGTCTTAGAGCAGTCTTTGCCAGGTCTGAGGTTACAAAAGCCTTTTGGGGATAACCTCATTAAGATAATTAAACATCTATGTAGTTCTTTCTTTCTCCATACGTGGCAAGGATTATTAAGGATTATTTTCGTGTGGCACTTGAGCCATTTTGCATGGCAACTTACAGGAGCAAACGGCAGAATGGCTTGAAAATAAAAAGATTGAATTACTTGATGTTTGCAAACAGTATGAATTTCAGATATCTGACATCAGGATTAAATATGATTGGCATTTGTTTACAGAACAGTGAAAAGCCATGCTTAGTTGTGCACAGCCTCTGAATATGAGTACTGCGGGAATGTTTTTAAAGAAATAGGGAGAAAATAGCTGCACTATGACATGAGCTTGTATCAAAGGTAATACCTTTTTTAAAAAAACATACATTTTTACGTTTTCATGGTTGAATAAAATGGCTGATACTGTTTTCCAGCATTCATTAATACCTTTGTACAAGTCTGTAAATGCATTTACTCAAAGGAAGGACGAGCAGGTGACTTAAGTGACCAGATGATCTGAGGCAGTTCAGCCACAGGGGTTTTTTAGGGCTGCAGAACACGTGTGCTGTCGTTGTTAATGGTACCTGTAAGGGTACAACAAACAGAACTTTGTCCTGGCAGTTTGTGCAATGGGTGATAAAGGTAGATAGGTGATATACTACAGCTACGGTTGCTTATTATAGCAAGCAGTGTTACTTAAGGAAAACAAACATGTTTCTATTCTCAGGAGCCAATTACCAAGAATACGTGGAAAAGCAATGCATTTCCCCAGTTGTGGAGTGCCTCTTTTGTGCCTTGAGCTTTGTGCAAGGGTTGCACCCCCAAAGCCTCCCTCGCTGCCCGATGCCCTCCAGTACTCCCTGTGCCAGGGCCTCCTCCACACAGGGCCTGATGGAGCTGCTGAGTGGGTGGTTCACAGGAGTTACGGGTTTTTCCAGAAGCAGGAGTGGATTTAGCAGTGCTGGAGTTTGTGTTATGTGGGACCTCCTGAAACAGATATGCTGTAATAATTTTTATTCCTTCCTACTGGGATGAATTCCAAGCCAGTAAAAGGCAAACTGAATTAATTCAACGAAGGCATATGCCACTGGAAACTGTTTACATTTCTTAGCAAAAATGGAGTTTCCTGGTCCATGTTTTAAGTTGTGGGTTTTTTCCCCCCCAGCGTAGAGCGTATGGTGAGCACTGTTACAAGGATATACTGTTGACACTAGCAAGGCTCAACATTCTTGGAAAAGAGTGAAATGCTGACTATTTTTTATTTTATAATATTTTGTTACACAGGAGAACAGGAAGCTGTAACGGCCCAGCTCTGTCTTTTTTTGTGTGTGCATTTTCTTCTACTCGTTTTCCAAGTTACCCAGTGTGCTGCTGCCTTTTCTTAGGCTCTTCTGCCATGACACTCAAGACAGGCGCCAGCACTCCAGCTGTGCTGCTGCACTTCTGGCCCCAGCTGTCATTCTAGTACCGTTTTCATTGGCACTGGTTTGTTTAAGCTCTCTCGACATTTTACTTAAGTAGTGGAAAACACCTAAGACTTTTCCTTCAAAGCCAGCGCAGGAACAGTCTTTTTTTCTGAAGCACATCGTTGCTTGGGCATTCCCAACTGGAATTTCAGGGCCAGCCATCAGCATGCGGGAATGGCATTTGCTATTCTGGCACTGAGCATACTGAACGCTTTCTTATCCTCACATCTGTGCTATAGGGAGTTGGCAGGATCAGATGAGTGTGTTCTCCACAGTAGACTGAGTAAGAGGAGCATCATAAGCATTGCAGAATTTAATAGTGTGCACTGGGACTCCAGCCCATGCTGCGCTGACAATGGAATTTCATTTTCTTCCCGTGCAAACAGAAACATATGTTTTTGTGTTGAAATATGTGGAGGTGAAACTAAACAGAATGGTGTCCTTGGAGAGAAATAAAGCAGCACCCTAATGGATGTAAGGTGGTGGGACTATTTGGCTCTCCTCTGAAGTTTTGTTACATCGCATGGTTTTTTGCTTTGTCCCTTTTACCATTCCGATTGATAACACTTACAGGCTTAATATTTTCATGCTGTTAAATGTTTTGAAATGCACTGATAAAAACTGATGCCTGAGGGCTTACGATTTTTGCAAGTTTGGCAAATAAAGAGAATAAGCCTTTGCTCTAATTTTGGGGTTGTTCTTTTCCTTATTCTTTGTTGGTCGAGGAAATCAAAGACCTGTCCTCAAACCGGTATGTTGTATGTTATTAGTATGCCGCAAAGATGAAAGCTTACCACGTGCTTGAGGTACAACGTTGTGTGCCTGTTTGCAAAGTGGCACTGTTGGTAGCCTGGGTAGCCTTTCGTGGTGAAGCTGAAGACAACTGGCTCCTCATCTCTCTTCTGATCGGTTCTACACTCAGTGCACGTCCACTTCCCCCAGACATCCCTCTGATTAGCACCTCATTTAGGCTGCTTGCTGAAGGGCATTACCTCCATCAGCCCAGTTCTTAAAACTAGAAAGAGTTCTTGCTCATCTTGCAGCAGCCTGCAGCCTTGCTCTGTTTTCAGCAGTCAGGCAAAAGCATTTACAATTAACCTTTACTTCCATGTTAGTTGAATTTTACTCCTGCCTATGGAGGAGTATAATCTAAATGCTATTAAAATAGAGTATGACTTCATATTATGTGACATCTGGTGACTTCCAATTATCTGTGTTTTGCCTGCCTACGGTGAAAAGGCAATTATGTTCTTCTGGTAGGATTTGCAGCAGTTTCAGAAGATATGATAATACAGTTCTGAACGAGAGCAAGGAAAGACTCACGTAGGCTAAAAAGTAGAAGTCAAGTGTGTACATTTCAATCCTCGTTCAAATCTGAAGCTGTTTACACTAATCCTTTCCCATTACGTCCTGACAGGTATTGATCAACTACCGCCCGTTTGTTAGGAAACATGAATAAGATACAGAATCCGCTCCTGTATTTTTCTTTTATCATTCTGTCTAAAATAGTATTCATCAAGTTTACAAGAATTTGCGCAAATTAGATGTATTTTGAAATGGCGTTGATAGTGTCTGTGCTCGTGGGCTCCAGTGCTTGCAGAACCACTAGATACTCATCTTTGCGATACAGTCATTTTAACGAGATGTCATGCAAGAAGCGAAACGGAGTTAGTTGGCCAGATCTCACAATATTGACCAACTTTAATTTTGTTCAAAAGCTGTGGCATTATGATTTCTTCTGTCAGTTACAACACATCCTATCCATTCATTCATCCATCCATCTTGACAATCCATATGCTAAAAAGCGCTTTCGTATGCAGTAACTCACCAGATTGTGACAATTCCGCAAATGATGTGACATGACACCCAACATGTTGAGGATTTTTTTATTTTAAGATAGTTACCAAGAAATGTATTTCTGAAGCGAAGTATTTCACTGAGCTTTGCAAACAGGGCTGTCCTGTTGTATTGAGAAACAGAGTGCGTTCATCTGCAAACACTGACGACCGAGCAAAGTGTTTACTCTGTTACTGTGGTGAAATGACTCCGTGGGGTACTACACATCTGATAATAGGTGCTTGCACGACAGAGTCCCAAAATTGTCTATGAGGCTGTAATTACAGGCAGTAGTAAAATCTAAGCCATATGTGGCAATAAACACCATACTTTTGTGCTCTCATGTCTCAGACTAAAGACAAATGGAGTCCCACCCTGCAGTTAGAAGATCTTTGCTCTGTTTACTCATACTATGTAAAACGGACGAGCTATTTGTTTTGCTTACACCTTCTACCATACAGTAATTCCATTTAGTGATTGTTTCTGTTGTGTGTTTAACGTGCAGCTGACAAGAACAGCTCCAGCATGGCCACGAGACCTTCTCCTGGTAAAATGGAATGGATCATCCCTCTTATTGTGGTCTCAGCACTGACCTTCGTGTGCCTCATCCTGCTCATTGCTGTGCTCGTCTACTGGAGGTGAGCCGGGTTTCTTTTGATGGGAAGCTGATTATGGTTTAAAACACATAGCAGGTGATGTTTATTCATGTAGTCCTGTGTTTATTATTTTGTTAGATGTTACAGTGATAGATGCATTAGATAACTCTCTGGATGCTAGAACAGCTGTGTTGGTTAACTATTCAACTGTCTTAAACCTTAATTTTTGTGTCATGAAAACGAGCTTAATAGAGCTCTGGCAATGGTAGGACCAGCTGTAATGCCGATGAATATTTTTACAGATAATCCCTCTAATATAGCTATGAAACGGTATCTTTGTCTTGGCCTTTGGGAAAGGTGGTCATGGGAGAAAAGCCCAGTGAGACTGGACTTGGTTCCATAGCTGGCATTGCCACAGACCTCCTATGTGGTTTGAAGCAGCTCTTTTCTTCCACTGACTGTACTTCTAGAAAGGGAGATGAGCTTGTTTCACGTTACATAGCAATGCTCTGAGTAGGAGTTCTTTATCACTGGTGAAGTGTTCAGAAGTGCAGCCTGCAAGCTCTTGAAAGTAACAATTTCCTCTTACCAAGAGTGACTGTCCTTTACAGCAGTGGGTATTGGTTCAGTGCTAGAGGCTAGGATTAGCCTCAACAAATCCATCTCCATTTGATTTCGGATATATTCAAACGTGCAGCACTTTCTTGTGCCAGAACCAGAACCCAAAGACATCTCATTTGACTGGTAGTGAAAATTAACCAGGGATTTGCCTCAAAAAAGATATTTAGGAATTACTTCAAAATCTGATTAGATGGGACACAGAAAAGTAGCTTTGATTAGAAATAGCAGTCCATTTATCATTATATTTGCAGAATCAATTAAAAAATTACCAGAGTGCATTTTAGTAAACCCATTTTGCTGACAATTAATTGGCCAAATTGTTGAGGCTGGGACATTTGAAAGTATATTAATGAACAGATGACAATAGCCTTGTGAAAATAATTTCTATTAACATTCGCAAGTAATTAATACCATTGCAGTGGGACAATGACTAAAATTGCAGTGATATTTGCACAAAAGCTGAAATTGGAAAGATTCTGAAGATCCCATTGTGGTGTCCTGTCCTTCAATATAAATTTTCTTCATTTGAAGGATTAAACTTGGTCACATTCACACCAGGCAGGCCCTTGAAGGATATGGTGTATCCTGAAGGACTCTAATGAGGGGTTAGTGCTATTTATCTTGTGTCGATACAGAATGCTCTTCTGAGGAGGAAAGGTTTTGAAATAAAATGCTAACAGCTAACTCTCAATGTTTGGAAAACATTTCCATGTCCTGCAATTTCACTAATGGATCAAGAGAAATAATTGCAAACTTGATGTTTAATTGGCTCAGAGAGCAACAATACGGTCCCTGAGAAGATATAAAAGTTGGAAAGTACTGGCTTAGTGACCAATAGTTAGAGACTAATTTTTGATAAATGTTGGCTTCTATTACAGATCATAATATTACTCGAGCCTAAAATTAAGATAAGTTAATTAAAGATAAATACTTTTTATCTTCAAAATTTGTAACCATCCACCTCATAAAATTTTTATTTGCTTTGTAATAACAAACACGGACATAAATCAAGGAAGATACATAAACAAAGACTTGAGCTCAAACCAAATTGCTTTTCCAGTAATGTTTGTTATTTTGCATATGGACAGTAATTGTTTCTTATCTACTCTCCATAACATGCTTGGGTAGTTAACATTTATCAATAGCTTTGGTAAAATTATGAGCATTGACATAAATACCCCTGATAGCGGTGGATCAATTTTTTTTTTGCATACAATTAATACCAAAAAAAAAGGTGGAGATTAAAAATTCATATAGACCTGCAAAGTATGTCCTGTAGCAGTCAGTGTGTTTTGATAAATATGAAGCAACAAATTGAGGACCAATAAACAAACTTGAGAGCACGTATGCACTAGCTTCAACGTAATCTCCTGTGTCTACCTTTGTAGTTCTGAGGCTGTTGTAACAGATACAGAGTGTATAGAAACAGTCAACGTGTGTTTTAGGATAAATCAACAAGCAACTAGAACACAAATCGTCTGCGGTAACATTTCCTGTTGTGCGGATCATGTCATTGAAGTAGCAACATAGCATTGTGTGCGCCCTGTTCGGCAGGATTATGTTTCCTTAGGAAAAATAAAATGTTTATCTCTGAGTGTTTTAAAGTAAGGAAAAAACAGATCCTCAAACACCGCAGAGTCTAATTTACAAGTTTGAAAGGAACGGTGATCTGGATTTTCAAGAAGAAATACTTAGCTTAAAACGTAATGGGCAACATATGGAATAATTTGCTAAATAACACCATCAAAGCAAATGGCATGAAAACGAGTTTGAGACAGATTTTTTTCAGTAAGGGAAACGTGGTACTGAAGTGCACAGCAGAGAAACACTTGTTCTGAAAGGATAACCCTCAAGGGGACAAGCGTGCTGGACCAAGGGGTCTTTTCTTGCACAGCACTTCTTTGTTTTGGTGTGAGAAAAAGCATTACAAAACAAAACCCAGAGAGCTAAAAAATGCAGAAGAGACATGGTTACCCTTTGGCAATACATTTTGAGTGTAAAACAAATGATATTTTCACTTCTGTGGTTTTGAGCATTTGTGGGATTCGATGATTTGAGACCGGAGGTGACATAAGTAGAACAATGAAGCAGATCGAAGCCTTCTGCTGCTTTGCGTTGCATCGATGCCCTGTTATCCAGGGACCAAAATAGGGAGTTGGGGAGGTTGCTTGTGAAGGTTTGGCAAAGCGCTAATCTCTGTTTGGATCTTTGATACTGCAATGAAGTAAGTTTTGTGATGATATCTTGTTGTAAGGAGGCTTCATTTTCTGTTCCCTTTATCTGAAAAGGAGTGATTGGAAGCAGGCACTGGTTGATAAAGCTTTCCCTTTCTTTATCTGTTGAGCTTCCATGCTGTGTTCATTAGAGACTTCTTGTAATTGAATATATTTGGAAATGATCTGTGCCATTTCTGAACGAGACTCCCTTATTTGCAGAGGTAATTTGCTGTTCTCAGTTCCTTTTCCATGTGGATCCTGGACAAATGGCGATTGATGCTGAAAAGAAAGGGTCACTTCCGTCCTTTTAGCACGATGACCATCTCGGTAATGAAAAGGGATGGGAACTTGCAGGCAAGCAGCAGGTCCGAATTACCTTTCTACTAAAGTTTCCTGAATTCAGTCCTTTTAATGGCTCTGCTACGCAGAGAGGGCTGTGTGATTTTAAGTTAGTAGAGTGGAAAATAAACTAGGTCAGCATAATGAAGCTGCAAAAATGGCGCTGCCTTTTATCGCAGAACAATGAGGAGAGCACCATCACGGCACGACCAGGGGCCACCAAGTTCAGTGGGGCTGGTTGGAAGTTGGACTTCCTGGGCAGGAGGGACAATGGAGGCTGTAATTTAAGTTTGCTTCTGTGCACCTTTGATTCACAGAATCATAGAATGGTTTCGGTTAAAGACCGTTAAGATCATCGAGTCCAACCGTCGATGCCTCTCAAGGCAAAGCTGGCCTGGCTGATCCTTGAGCTGTCAAGGGCACCAGGAAGGGGACTGATGCTTCCGGGACATCTAGTGCTTGAAACTGATTTCTTTTAACATCAAGTCAAGAATTTGAATCTTAGCAGACAGAAAAGGTGTGGAGACCAGATCCTTGTTTTGCTCAACTTCCTTCTGCAGTGGCAGCGGTGTTTCTTTTTCTGCTTTCATTCTTTTTGTAGTGGTTCCTCACATTGTGTGCTGGAGGGACAACCACTGATTATTTCTAAGGACTATTCAGTGGGGTTTTAGGGTCTTTTGCTGGAACACTACTAGCTCATCTAGAGCCCTTTAAAACATCTGCATTGTGAGGTACAGCTTCCCAAGCACATTATTTTTGCGTTTCTAGGCATGTGTTTTGCATCTGTGATTTTATACGCAGACTCAGTATCATGAGATCCTTCTGCAGTTCAAGGTCAGTTTAAACTTTGACTTGAATTGTCTGCAGCCTTTGCCACTGTGATTCTCACAACCTTTTCTACAAGCTCGGAGAATTGTAGGCTGTGTTTGGTGGTGACCTCCAAACTGTTTAGGGATTGAGTGTGACTTCAATTTTTTTGCAACAAGGCAAGTTCCTATAGCATGTGGAGCCATAATATGGCTTGAAACACGGCTTTTCTAGCAATGCCACTATATTCTGTTGCAGTTTGAACAAGTCCTGAGTATTGACACTGTAAGGGAAGCCCAGGGTCAGTGCCACTTCCCTTTTCATGACTAGAGTAATGAAAATTAGAGTGAGTAGAGTTGGGGAAATAGTCTAAAATACTTTGATACCTAACACTTCAGGGGTGACTGGTGACCTTCCACTGTTTGTTTTCCATTCTGATTTTTAATCTAAACACTACGATGCTATAGACTGTGGTTTCAAAGGGAAAAATAAGGAGAGAATATTAAGAAGCAATTAAGATTTTAGAGTTTAGCCAACAGCAACTTTTAAATGGGAGCTAAATTATAGCCATTTCTCATTTTCAGCTAAGAGGAAGAAATTAATTCACAACTATAGCTGGAGAGTTTTCTTTTTCTTTCTTTTCAGCAGATACCATAATTCACCTCTGAATTATTGCTGCCATCAACATAGTGATCCCAAAGACAAAACAGGAATATTGTATTGCATTTCTTATTAAATCAAGCTGTTTATACAGTGCTAATATGTTTACATTCAGGAGGGATTTTTGGAACAACACAGCTGCTGCCTTTCAAAGAGCAAGCAAGCTTGCATTGCTTGTTTATAGTCATGTGTGTATATGAGACAGCTTGGGAAAAAGATGCCTTTAAATTTCCTTAGGCAAAACCCTATAGAATTTAGTAGACAATAAGAGTTTTCTTAGGTTTTTGTAAAGCATCCTGTTGAATTGAACAGAATCCTTGGGATGGGTCCTGTGGCAAAGCCTTGTACTTCTCCAGCAGTGCCTTTCTGTGCAGAAGAAATTACACTGAGCACCAGGTGATGTGGGTTCTTTTTCTGACTTGGTCATTGATTTTCTGTGTGACCCGGGCCAAATCACTTACGGTTTGACAGTATTGCTGTTGAACTCGGTGGCAAAGACCTCAATTGGGAGCAAGCTCGGGTGTTCAATATTTCAGCATCTGAGCCCTGTCACTGGTTAAATAGCACCAAAGAAGTTTGCTCAGCCGTATTTGTAAATCAGCTTGTAATATAGAAATGAAAGCTGCAACGTAAGACCAAGGACTATTGTAGTTACCGTGTCTAATAACCATGCCTTCTGGTGTTAAATTCTGGGGAACTTGCCCTGCTCCAAAGCTAGGACAGTGTTAAAACTTCATTGTGGAAAAAAAAAACCCAACTGCCTGTAGCAGGTTGTAAAAAGTGCTGAAATTGTTATTTGAACCTATCTCTGGGTTTTATTTTATGACTACGCAATGTGTTGTTCATCTACTGTACTGATTGAAAAAGGAACATTGCAAATTTACAGACCATTGTAAAATTGCTTGCTTACAGTGATAAAAGCTGCTTTCAGCTTACTCTAAAATATTCGTGATTCTGCTCATTTTCTCACTCATGGAGGATTCTAGGTGGTAACACTCTCTGAGAGCCTGCGTGTTGATTCTAAGAATGCCTCGGGTGCAGCTGCATGAGTTTCAAGCAGCAGTAGTTCAAGCGGCTTCCTCTGTTCCTGCCCTTGTTCTGCCCTTTGTGATACCAATGCAAACGTTTGTATAACCATGTGAGGAGTGAACTTGAGAAATAATCCATGTTTAAAAAAATAAAAGAGAGGTGCTTTCATGCCTTGATTTAAACCAGTTTAGCTCCCGGTCTGGTTCATGCAGTAACCAGACAGAGTTGTACCAGCGTGACCGAGGCAGGAATGAGCAGGAGAGATGGGGATGCTCACGCTGGTGCTGCCCCCAGTGATGCCTGAGGACCACATCCAGGCACTTGTGCTCAGCTTGGGGATGGTGGTGCCCCTGAGCACAAGTCAAGTCCTTACAGGCAGTGAGGAGATTTAGCCAACAAGAGGGAAGAGATTTCCTGAGCTGGGAGAATGGCAACGCCACAGGCAGACAAGGGGAAATGTAGAGGTGAGTGGTGTGTTTGAGCCTCCTTGCAGCTTCCACCACCTTTTTGGAGACCAGATATGCCATGCTCAGACAAAACAGGGCATGCCTTCATTTTCTTCTGGGAACAACCATGTCTGGTGTCATGATGACAGCCTCAGAGGGATGGGGATGGGAAAGATCACTGCCTGCCAAGTAGAGTACAGCCCAACCTGATTTGGAGCCCTCTGATCTTCCTGCCTCAAGCCAGGCAAGGCAGGAAAAGCACTTCAGCCTTTATTGCAGAAGATCCAGGTTGTATTTGATTTTGCCAGTGCCAGCAGTAAAGATACTGAAATATTGGGCCTTTTTGTATGCTGTATCTTGAAGCGCTGCTTGTTTTCATTAAAGGGGAGCAGGCCTGTGATCAGCTCCCTCTTATCCCGCATGGGGAGCCGAGCTCGGTGCCGATGGCAGGCAGCTTGCTTTCAAGCCCGAAGCTTAGGGCGGCTGCCGGTTGCTTGTTCTGGCTGTTGGTATTGTTCTTTGAGTGCTTATCATTCTTCCGTCAGGAGGAAAATCAATATGAAAACTTCTCTGACAGCATCTCTGCTGTTTCATCCGGCGGCGTGCAGCCTGGGGCGAGGTGGGGAGGGCCCACAAGGAGATCCGCTAACACCAAAGTGAAGCGCGCCCATGCTCTTCCTCTTGTCTTGTGGGCTTTTATCTTCTCTTGCAGGGAGCTGAAAAGGACCTGGCCCAGCTGTTTGCAACAGTGACGGGGTGCCAGGGTTTCCTCTGTGCATGAAGGACTGAGGTAGCGGGGGGACCCACACAGCCATTCCTTCACATCTCCTTGCTCAATACCCATTTCCCAAACGGCTACTTTAGGGCCTTTCAGAAATCACAGGAGTTGTCAGTTGTTATAGTAACAGACCCCCTGCTGCTGAATTGGCCCTGAGATGCCCATTTGGGCTTTTGAACAGACTAACTCATGCTCATTAGACAAAAAAAGAGAGAGAGACAGATTTGCAGATGGAAAGTTGCTTTTTAAGCATGCTGGATGATCTGTTAAGAGCTAGACTGTGGAAAGGGGCATGTTCTCTCATTATATGCCTGTTACTTTTACTCTTCTTTAATTAACACTAGTTTTGTTTTTTCTTGTAAACCAGAATTCGGCAAGATTTCCATTTCCTCACTGATGAGGCCAGTAGTGAGCTACCACTTTGCAAACAAACAATTTTTGCCTTGAGAAAGGAAAGAAGTTGGAGAGGGATTTGCCAATCTTAAGTGCAGATAAGTGGTGATTTTCAGTACTATCAGGATGTCTACAGAGCTCAGAAAACAGTACTTTTAATTCTAGTTATACAGCGTCGGGGGCAGCATCAAAAATCAGAAAGCACATTTTGACCCAGGATTGTTGCATTTCAAGGAAATAGCACAGTCGACAGATTTTGCTTCAGGTTTAAATCTGAAAAGTCCCGTTATTGTTAACAGAGTGACTCCTGAATAATTGCTGTCAGCTAAATCAGACCTTGCCCTTGTAAATTTGAGACTAAAGAACCTGTGTCACCTGAAATGGGTTCTCGAGAGTATGCAACTGCAATAACAAGTTACTTGACAGGTATTTGAAGCCAGCTTCTTCCTGTGTTATGCATGTCCAGCCTTCATCTGAATTTCATAAAGCAATATTCTCCGCTCAGCTCTCCTGTAAATGAAAAGCAAATCCAGATTTATAGCAGGCTGGTGTATCTCAAGGTGTAAATAAGAGAGGACTCTGGTTGCTCTTGTGCAATATACCTTTTCCATGAGGAAGTTGGTTAGACCAGGTGGGCAGGCAGGGTTGGTAACAGAGAGGGGAAGCAAATGCTCTGGTACATGAAAGGATCTGCAAGGAGTATGTGATTCTGAGTCTTTGGCTTAAAAATTGCAGCAAGAGAGAAATTTAGATTTGACGTTAGAAAAAGCTTCATAATAGGAAAGACGATAAAGCAGCAGTCTACAGAATTTCCATCATTTCTAGGTCCCAAAACAAAGTTAAGCAGCCGTTCGTCAGGAGCACCACAAGAATCATTGATCCCTGGACAGGAGCTTCAAGGTCTGTTCTCCACAGCTCTGTGGTGCAAGCTTTAAAGCAAGCATAAGGAAAGAGGAGGGATGGTGCAGTGTGATAAATTGTCCTGTAAATCACAGACTAGATGCCTGAAAAAGCATTTGGAAGACACAGTTTAAATGCATCATGCTTAAAGTGAATAACGTGAAGCCGACAAAAGAGCACATCTAAGAATTGGGGGCAGGAGAGAGGCAGAGCTCTACTTTTGGAGAGTGAAAGGACAATACAAATGGTCAGGAAAGAAACTGCAAAGGCAGCTTGCAGAGGACAACTGTGTCAGGGGGGCCACGGTTTGGTGGAAAAAAATCTGCTTGGAGTTTTGTTCCATCTGTTCCTGTGCAGCAGGGAGCCTAAAAGTAGGGAAGAGTTAAGAGTCCAACAATGATTTGAAGTTTAAAAACAAAACAGAGGAAGAAGGGGTTGGTATAGCTGGTTTGTTGCCCCTGTTGTGTGTTATTTAAGGCATTACCCATACTGCATGTGTCAATACTGCCCCGTCATCAGCAATGAGTGCCAATGTGAGGCCATCCCTGGTGCCAAGGGCAAAGACCCTTTGAGCAAGCACCTAGGGTGACTGAATTTAGACATCCCTGGAGAGGCTGTTATATACAAGTAATTTTTTAAAAGTAAATGGAGAATGGTGATTGCTCAAAGAGCCAAGATTTCACAGCTGTGAAACCACCCATCCCAGTGCAGGCAATTCTGGTGCCTGCTGGATTGTGATTATTTCTAACAGTACCTTTAAATGAGAGCTCTTCCTCTGAAACGATGCATGTTCCTCAGCTCCTGGGATGTTTGTACCATGTGGGTCAGTTGTGCGAACATCTTTTCTGCAGGCACTTTTATGGATGTGGCCATTGAACTCAGTGGGAGCCCAGATCTGCATCACCTTTATTTTAAAAGATAATGTCAAGCATGCAATCATAAGTCAAACCGCAGGAGAACATGTGCTTTGGTTGTGGAAGACTAGAATTCAAAATAGCATGTTGGTGACCTTGAAAACTCCCAAACAAAAATAAGTGTACTTCTATTTTTAATTTGCCATACGCTGTGTCTCATAAGAGCTGAGACATTTAGGCTCTGTTTTGCCCACAGGCCCACACAGGCCATCCCTAAAGGGGATGAAGTTTGTGCAAAAGCGTTGGCAGCAAGTTGGAAAACCACTGCTGACGCACTCCTCACCGCCTTGTGTAGAGGTGTAACAACATTTCCCCAACATTTCCCGAAATATTTTCTTCTGCAGAGAGAGCAAAGGGGGCAGGCGAGGGCAGCTGAGGTCAGGCAAGGAGGGACCTGCAGCACGGCTGCAATTGATCTTTCTGTTTAGTTTCTGTGGAACTAATTAAATGGATTAATTGCAGGCATTTTCTTGTAGAAATGCTTTCCCCAGTGCTGCTGTAATGGTGAGGCCTTGAAAAAAAAGAGCAAGATTTTATCTGTGCAGTAACTGGATTAAAGGCTGTAGTTTACAACGTTTGAACAGCTATTTTGTTTTAATATTCAAATGTTCTAGTTAAGTTGCATTAAGAACTGGTTTGTAGGTGCTGAGAAATAATACACCATGAGGAGCATGGGTTTTCTGATAAGCGCAGTGGCAGAGGATGCCAGGTGCCACTGGCTTCTGCTCATCTGTTAGGTCTTTTGTAAGCTAATCTACAAGAAACTTTTATATAAACTTAAAATTTTTGACTCTGGCTTTTAAAGCTATGTTAGGTATTTTAAAAGAGGAACAAATTTCACAACTGCTTTTTGTGAAATTAAATCACTTGATAAAAAAGACTATTTCTTAAGAAGATGGATGTGTTCTTTTTCTCTTCCCCTTCTCAGCTCGAAGAAACAACTTATTAACCCGTTGGTTTTTGATCTGTTGCTAGTTTATGTTTTCTATTGATCTGTTGCTAGTTCATATCTTTCTTATAATATTCTTAGTATGTAAGAGCATGTGTTAAAGGGTATACAGGTATCTCTGGGGTAGATTCGCTCTCACAAATTGGTAGGTTCAGAGCTAGAGGAATGTCTTGGACAAACTGTGAATGAAATATCCTATAATGCAAGTAGATGTACCCGGAGGGAACAGTATACCTCTACTGTGAAACTGTGAATTAACCACAGCAACCAGATAAATTATATTTTTTCCTCTCCTTGTAGCCATAAAATATAGCTATTGAAGGGCCCTGTGCTGTCCTAAGTCCCACAGCAGCATTTGGACTAACATTAGCGCCAGCTATTTCACAGCAGGATGTGGTCTGAGTGTAAAATTATAGGGTAAGAATATTAAATCAATTCAGCAATCCTAGCTGCTTGGATTAGTGCTAGGAATCAGCAGAGTAGTAAACCAATGACAAGCAGTAGTGGACTTAATTTTACTTTTAAAACCTGTGCTATTTGGGAAGAAGACACCGCATTGGAATGCACAGCGTGTGTCGTGCTGCTATTACAAACATTGCAAGTGTGTGAATCCATTCAGTTTGTGGTAGAGGACTCAGTTTGTTAGGCTTAAAGAAAACATTTTCTCTGTTGCCATGAACTACATGTATTTTACTCTGTATTTTACTGACTTGCAGGTTAAAATTCATTTGAGTTTTAACTTTTAAGCTGACACCGGCGTAGGTGGCATGCCTGTTCTTGACTGGTGGCTTGTTTCGTCTTTTGGAACTCCTGTCTTTTCCAAATTAGAACAAAAACACTTTGAAATATCCTGCAAAGTGACATTTATACAGTAATAGAAATAAGCCCAATTTGAATTTTAAAATATTGTTAATGTTAAAGCAAAAAAAGAAAAGAAATCAAAACATTTCTCAATAATGACAAATGTTCTATTCCCTGAAGGTTCAAATTTGGGTTTTATTTCCCTTCCGATCAAATTACCAGTTAAATGGATATATTTCTGCACAGTGATTCACTCTCTAAAACCATTTTTAACCACCATCAGAAAGTTTCCAGTGAGCGCTGGTAAAATTCCTCATCCTTTGTAGCAGCACCGTGCCTTATCTCAGTCACCTCCATGTCAAATACGTTTTAAGCCGCTACAGATTGAGGCACGTTCTGTCATGCCACAGGTTGGACTCAGGGCTACGATGCTGAAATCCCTGTGCATGGGGGCTTCTCCAAAAATCACGTATAAAGGGACGACTTTCCTTATGCACAGGTGTGAGGCTGGTGATCCATGTGCTCCTCAGCAGTGGTTGGAGATAGGGAATGGACTTTACTCCTGCTGGCATGAATTTGGCATGAATGTGGATTTTGAACGGGGGTGAGAGAGTAGCCCTCTGCAAGGGGGCCCTCTGCTAGCCCCTAAACCTAAAAAAGAAGTGATTAAAGTAAACTGGCCTGCGAGCTTTCTGGTTTTTCTTAAGGTATTTATGTCCCCCAGCCAGTTCCACTCATGCTGAGAGGAGGAGCGTGAAGGGATGGGCACTGCAAGGGCCAAGGATGATAAGCCAGGACCAGGGAGAGCCTCTTCTCCCATGGTACCGGACTGTTTTGACATGAAATGAAAGCTGTGAAGATGCAGTCCTCATACCTGCCATTTTTTGGATTATTTTTTAATTAAGAAAAGCCTAAGGCATAAATGTACCAGAATGGTTAATCTCTTCCCATTCATACAGCACCTTATTTTTGAAGCACTCGGGGTACCATTTCAGTCAGGGAGAAAATGGGTTTGCTTTGCAGTTCGCTTTTCAAAGCCTGCAAATGCTGGTTTTGTGAGTTAAGGCTGAATCTGGGCTTCTTTAGCCACACAACCAACATCTACACAACAGCCAAAAAAAATTCTCCTATGAACTGTTTTTCACCGCTTCCCTCACGGTTATAGGTACACACAAGCCTTTTAACCTGATAGGGCTTTTCCTGCAATCTGTTTATTCTTCAGCAAGCTTTTCTGTAAGCTTTGTATAACAGAAGTTGTAGTCATGTATTTTGCTAATGCCGTGTCTCCCTGCAACACTGCACTTGTCCCGTGCCCTTCTTCTGTCTAATTTTGGGGAGCAGGAGGAGGAAGGGAGAGAGAGATTAACAGCCTATCAAGCATCAAGGACATTTACTTGTTTTACATCTGCCAGAGTTATTCTGAACGTGCTCTGTGATACTGAGGGGTGTATACACCTTATATTTATCAACACTAATTCCTTATTAGAGAAAAATCTAATAAGAATTAATAATTAAGTAACATCATTTGCATGCACAAATCACCATAGTTTCACTTGGGTGATATTTAAACTGAATATATCTAGGCAAAGTGGTTTTATCTTTGTGGAGATCAGTCCTACTAAATAAAAAAATTGAAAAGATTTTTAAAATAATTTGAGCCTTGACAATATTCCCTTTTTTTTCCAAGACTGTGGAAATAAAGTTTCTGCTTTCCAAAAGAAAATACAGTAATTAGGAAATTTGCAAATGGAAATTAGCCTGTGTTGGTCTTCATCTTTATTTATGTCATTAAATGGAGTCTTTAATTAGCATATATATTATTCATGTTTCAATATAATTCATTTCATAAGTCCAAGTTCAAATATAAAAATCAAAATGGGCTTGATGCACCCTATTGTTCACATGCAAAGCAGCTAACATAGATGTAAAGATATGAGGTGAATTGAAACATTCATATTTCATAAGGATGCAGTCTACGTTTTCTGAGTTATGGCTTGAACTCTTATTTTTAACTTTTACTCATTTGCATACATATTAGTCCCTGTTTAAATGATGTGTTAATTCTATTCATTAGACTTCAGTGAATGCTTCTAACTCTCCTGATAATCAAGCACAGATCCCTGGAAAGCAAATTATGGATTTTCATGTTGCAAAACCCATTGTAAACGTGACATTTATCACTGCAGAGCCGAATCTTGTGGAGCACTTGGCTGCAGTCAGGAGGGCAGGACCCTTTTTCTTACGCTTACAGTAACGGTTGTCATCTGTGAACAAGGACCTGGCACCACGTCTCTGATGCCTCTTCAGAAATGATAGGGCACTTCACAACCTCACCTCCCTCTTGGTGGTAAAAAATGCCAGTTCAGCTTTTTGGGGGAGAAACAGAAGCTTGACTGCAGTCCTCAAACAAACAACTTCAAGAAAACAGGCGATCAAGAACCTTTAATTCCACATAATGTGGTGGTGGAGGTGAGAATTTGGGGACCTACAAGGGCTCTGCAGCAATGTGCAATGTATCTGACTGTCATAGCAGGAGCCGTGGTTTTGCTGCTGTCCAAAATGCATTTGTGCTTCAAAATCTCCAAAACGGTGGTTGTAAAAGTGAAAACACGAAGGTGACAGCAGTGCCATAGGAGGCCTTCTCTGAGCCAGATCTTTTAGCAAACGTGGGAGCAATCCGTGGGAAGAAAAAAGGCCACAAAATAGTACTGGAGTTAGGTGTCTGCCGTTGCCTATTGATTTGTCAGGCTGTGACAATTCATCTTTTTAATTCTAGGTATAAAAGCATTGTTATCCCAGTGGTACACCCGAGGTGATAATTTCACAAGGTTTTATGTTGATGGGGTGAGCCTTGAGTGGTGCCACACAGGGAGTTGCCATGTGTGCTCTGATTAATAAAAAAATTGATGGGAAGAAGAAAGATTCTTACGCCATCACTGCAAGGAAATGCTTGACATCTTTAAAGGCCCGTAAGTTTCGTTTCCATCTGGTTTTTTGCAGAGCCTGGGCCTTTTCGAAAGCAGTGCTGATGTGCTGTGGGGAATTAATTTAGCTTTCTGTGGTAGCAGAGGTTAGAGTTCAACATCACTGTTTTTGTTATCCACAGAGCTATGTGAAACAAGTTCCCTGTTGTGTAGTTTAAAGGAATAGGTGGAGACTACTAGAAAGAGACCTGTTGTCCCTGCAGCATAGTTTTATTCAAGGTGCATGGACTAAGAGAGCAGAAGAGAAGAAATCACAGTATTTGACATACATTTTCAGCAGCTGCTTCGTCTCACCATGTCTGACTGTGTAATCTCACTCTCGGGAGCATTCTGCATGAGAAGCAGCTGGGCGCTTCTGAACATAGCAGAAATGCTCCCATTTCCTCAGCATTTGTGATAATCCAAGCTGCAGCCAGGCCTGGAGGGAAAGGAAAAGTCTGTGTTTTACTGCAAGACTGAGATTTCAAGTGGGTTGCAGTGTTGTCTGTAGGATTTGAGCTTGCATTTGGACATTGTCTCTTTCCTTCGCAATGCTTCCTGGTACTGAAAGTGTGCAAGAGGATCTCTGAGCTTGACATCAGCTTTTTGGAAACGCTGAAACCATCTGCAGCCCTCTCCTCCTTCACTCCTTGGATGGCGAGCATGGAGTCCCACTGACTTGCACGCTGTCAAGCTGGGACAGGCTGTGCTGATTCCCTGTGTGCTGAGCACAGAAAAGGCTGTTGAAGAAAGGAGGCTTTAAAGCAACCCTGGCCCAGGGTTTAAGGTTATCCACAGGTCTCTGGGCTTTTTTGGAGGAAGTAGACAGCTCAGCTCACAGGGAAGTAAGGCAGAGGATGAGCATTTCCCCTCCGTGCCCCTTTCCAGCATCTTTTTTTCTGGTGACTGGATTAACTTTAACATCGTCATTGCTCTCCACCAACCTTATTGTATTTACTGAACCTTCTGCGAAGGAGTTAAATTCCTGTGTGTTGGATGTTTTCTGTTACAACTCATGTTCTGTTTTGACCTTCTCAGCTCCACATATATTCCCCTTTAAAAGTTACTTGCTGTATCTGAGATCCTAACATCAGTGAGCAGCTTTGTGGAAATAAATATTAATGAGATGGCTTCTGATAGCATCATATGGGTAGAAACAAATGCTTTTACAATAAATGGAATTTAATAGTAATTGAGTGGTTTGGAGTTAAAGCAGAATAGGAAGTGACAAGCTCGTGGCACAGCAAACTGCCCTTTGCAGGCATCCAATTAGAAGAGTGAGCAGCAAATTGTAAGCAAACTTGCTATAATCATATGAGGGCGATACAAGAGTGGAGCGTAATTTGGAGCCTGGGACCTGTCCCCTTGAATGTCTCATAATTTCCATGAATCAACATTTAGTTACTACATGGTGCCAAGTTTGCATTCTTCAGCTCTTTCCTGGCAATGCTGCGTCCCGTTGCTCTAGTCAAAGCGGAGGGAGGCGGTATGTTTTGCAATAAAAGGGCACATCGGTTAAATGCACTGCGTTCTGCTACACGTCTGTCGGAGAAAAGCGACTCATTTGTTAGCCTGCTGAAATGACTTTGCACTGAAAATCTTGTGCTGCTGTTACCACGTTTTGCCTGATCAGTTGAAGCCATTACCTTTGCCATTTCCTCCATGCAAATGATTGAGTTGTTCCCTTTCCAGACTGCAGTGTTTGTTCATGACTTGGAGAAACAGATGATTTGCTGAGATGTGTCATAGATCAATGGTTAAATGCTGCCTGCAGTAACCAAATGCAACTGTCACGGATATATCTCATGTCCTAAAGAGTGATGTAAAGTGTTCATTGGGTTTGAATTGTTCAAAAATAGTTTCTCTAAATATTATGTATCGTTTTCATCTGGCAGATGGAGTCGCAGAAGCTGCTATAGCGAGAGTTTGTTTGTGGCATTTCAGACAACCTGGGTATTGTGTGAAATCAGCTTAATGAGCCTCTAAAGTGAGGGTGCAGGAGGTAAAGTGAGGGTGCGGGAGCGATAAAGCCCTAAGCGCAGCGTCTGGGAAGTTGGGGCGGTGCTTTCAGGCTGGGGGAGAAGCACGTTAAAAAGCCAAAGCAAGGAGCAAGTCAGTTTATCCTTTCTGTCAAAATGGCTATGATCAGCCAGGAGGCAAATGAATAAATGGCTCAACAAGTATTTCACACTTGTGTGTTCTCAACAGGAAATCACAGATCTGAAACCAAATGTCTGGGACAAAACCACCAGAAATAGTGGCAAAATACTCTGCTGTTTAGTCTACATTCTAAACATTTTTAGCTCATAAAACTCCTTGAATTAAAATACTGGAATAAACCAGGAACTTGTTGCTACAGTTCCCAGTTAGGAGCAGAGATGGAAATAGTTGGAGTGGATCTAAAAGCAGGACCTGCTGGGATCTCCCTTTGCCTGCGTACCCAACCACGTCTTACTGGCCACAGTGATTGCTGCTCCCAAGCTCCCTGTCTAATTGCTGTGCTAATGGCAGCAAAAGAATCACCTAAGATCATGTATTTTCATATTCTTACGGTTTTGCCATGATGCAAACTTCAATTCTTGTGGGCTTTTTTTCCTCCTCTCCCCGGTCCCACAATTATCAACACTGCAAAATTATAAACAGCTTAATAAAAGGTAGATTAAAGCTTTGGAAATAGTGCAAATAAAGAGAAGAGTCTATAAATAGAAAATATATTAGTGTATCTAGTGTTAAGGGATCTAATAATTAACATAGGTTGACTGAATTTCTCCTGTTTCACTTACCTGCATTGAGCTTTTGTCTTGAATCAAACTGTTCCCCTCCTGTGATCAGTTTTGTTATTAGCTGTTTCTACACACTGATTAAGACAACGGGAAAGCAATAGTTTATTTGCCCAAGCGTGTACTTACTGAAAAAGGGTTTGTTGTAAGGGTGAAAGCAGTTTTTAATTTTCAGAATAATTTTGACTGATTTTTAAAGGAAAAGTCTCTTCTAGATGTGTCGCTTAAAGATTTTTCAGTTCTTGCCTCTTCTTTGTGACTAGGTGCCTGCTAATAGACTTCATGGGAACTTCTCTGATCCTGCCTCATACTTTGAGTCCTTTTTGTGTAATAAATGTGTATTTCCTTTATGCTAAAATTCAAGGAGCTTTGAATGGGTTACAGGCCTGAAACTTCAAAGATGTCCTTTTCTTTATAAGTATTTAGAAAAGGGAACTCTTCCTCGCTTCATTTCCAACACTTTCAGGATCATCCTTCTAGTCGCCTCTGCCCCATGGTGTAGGGGATTCTGCCTCCATTACTTGCTTATAATATTTCTAGAATTTTTCTTATGGCTTATTTGGTCTGTGGAGATGGTAATTTAAAACATACAAGGATTTTATTTTCTGTACTGCTTTATTGTGCCTAAGTATGCTTAATACTGGTTACTGCTTTTGGTATTAGATTGTTCTTAGAGTCTTAACTTTCTTTGGGATTTGTTTGACATTATTGTTATTGCTGGCGCTATTTATTTTTTAGAAACTTTCTCAAGGAAAGCACTGCACTGGTAATGCAGATGGCACTGGAAGGATCCTCCTGCTGTGGGGACTTGTAATTCTGATGTATTAATTGATGTGGGTCTGGTGTGTTTAGCGAAGGGAGCCCAGTGGCTGTGCTCTCACCGCGCTGATCGTCCGATGTAACCAGAACACTACTTGAGCAAACAACTCACTCCTCTGTGTATAGCTCTGTTAACACAGAGCTATGCCCAAGGTGTTAGCCCAGCAGATAAGGAGGATTGGAGCGGGCAGAGCTCACAGTAATGTGCCTCCATCTCTCCTGGCATCCGAGGAAGGTCACTGCGGGCTGACTTGGTACCCATTTTTACAGAGCTAGTTGGAGATGCATTCAGCACATCACAGCAGAATACACAGCACGGTATTTCTCAGTGGTTTGGTTCAGCGGATGGTAGTTTATTGTCTCTGATATTTGTGTTTCCTTGTCGCATTTGTTAACCTTTGAATGCAAGAAACTCATTAAAGCAATTCCTCAGACACATACTCCAGGCTTCCCCAGAGCTCTCGAGTCACTACCACATTAGTATCAGTGACAGCAAGAAGCGAATCTCCAAATAGGTTGATTGATAGCGAGATTAATGATCCTCAAGACTTCTGTCCAGGTTTATTATTTGGCGGCTTACAACTCTTTGCTTTCAGGGAGATGGGTGGGAAGGAGGACCAGCTGGCTGCCATCCGCTCTGTCTGTATTAGCGTGATGAGGTGACGTACGTAGCCCTGTCAGAGCGCTAGCATTAAGTAGTGTATTATCAGTCTTCTCATTATCTGCCAGGTACTAAATAATTTGCTTCTCTGCTCTTGGTGCCAGCTGCTCTTTTTTTTTTTCTCCTTTGTGCTGTGCTTCCATAGGTATCTTTTTGTGCCATTTCTAATTGTGTTCTAAACAGAGGTAACAGAGAGACCATAAACAGTTTTAAGTAGCTATTTCTGTTTGAAATGATCAGTGAAAAAAGCCAACCTTCTAAATACACAGTGGTGAACAGAGAAAGGAAATAATCACATTTTTAAGATCTTCTCTTGGCCCTTAGGAAGCTAAACATGAAATATGTCCAGTAGTGTTGGGAAACCTTCCTTGGTTCTCCCATGCAGCTTTAGCCCAGGTCCATGTGGATGTGTCTGATGAGAAAAAGGGAGTTTCCCATTGAGTATTTCATTATATTTAACAACCCGGCATTTCTGCCTGAAGATGGGCAGGGCCATCAAAACAGAGGAAAAAACTGTGTCTGAATTTTTAGCACATACTTGTGTTACGTTTAGGTCCCAGGCGTGGCTTGAGATACCTAAAATAATTGTTGGTCAGATGTCCTAATGTCTCATTCAAAGGAAGGAAAGAGTATTTTTGCAAAGGAAAGAAAAAAGCTCTTCCATTTTGAGAGTAATTAGGTGGGAGTAATTAGAGACATATACATGAATGTTCCCAAGACAGACCCGGTTTCTGCTGTCCTGTCTTAGGTGGGATCATCTCTCTTTTTTTTTTTCTTAGAACATAATTTCCATCCAGACAAATTACACTTGGCATTGAAAACTACCTGTGTTTTAACCTTCCAGTGCACCACCCTGTTTTTGTTCTTTCCTTTCCTGAGAGTCATCCCAAAGAGAATTCATGTCCTGAAATGATAATATCAAGTATGCCCAATTTTGAGTTCTCAGAGGTGCTACTAAAAGCTCCTCTCCAGTAAGAGGCAATCTTCATTGATTGCCGCAGTTCTTGTGATTACAGAACAACTCTTCACTTGGTTAAATTTAGCTTCCTTCTGTGAGAAAGTCTTAGGCTCCTTTTTAATATTACATGATGTTTAGAGCCCTGCAAGTACACATTTTACAGGAACTGCCTAAGGTATTATTTGATGGGAAAAGGCATCTCTTTGTTTTCCTCTGTGATTTTTCTAGTCTTTGTTATAAATGTTGCATTAAATAAATAGTTGGCTCAGGGAGAGGAAAATGAATGCATCACGCTTCCCTTTGGTCTGTAAAACCATGCCTAATTTTTAAACCATTTTAAGATACCACCTATAGGTTTCTCTGCCCCATTTTTGCCTGAAGACATTGAAGTTTTGAGTGGTAATGCATAGAACCAGGGAGCTCTTTCTCTTGCAGTAGAAAATACTGATGAGTAAAGCCCTTCAGTCATCTGTAAAATTGCTGAGTGTATCCACCCCAGCTGTTGTGAGTATTGATTAAAGCAGGAGGGGAAGGTCTGATGCTGCTCGCCCTGTCAGAGGTCACCAGGAGAGTAATTAGCTGCCGAGTGGTACAGGGCCAAGCGGCATCACAAATAAGGTTTTGCCATCGCCTTCGCCGTTCTCCAGGGACACCAGGAAGACGGGACAAGAGAGCGTGGAGAATGTTTGTGCTGAGTTAAACTAAGATTTATCCACTTACAATTTGCAGTTAAAGAGCTTTCTAAGTGCATTTCTGCACTGGCCACCTGGACACTTTCTGGTCGCACAGCTGATGAAGGGGGAGGACTGGGAAGCAGCTCATCATAGTGTGTGCTGTCATTTCTTTAATGTTTTGATTATTTGAATACCCTTCTAAAAACTATTACTGCTTGTATAATGCCCGAGGTCCATACTGTATGTGAAGTGTAAATGGATGTCTAGTCTCTGGTGCAGTATAGGATCTCAGAGGATCAGGAGAAGAGGATTTTTCATTTTGTGAAGAGCTGTGTAGTCAGCTGGCAAATTTAGGCCATAAATATTAAATTAGCTGTCTTTCTGTGTCAAAAATCCCTAGTCTTGTTTGCAGATTAGTTTTTTCAGATGGAGAGTTTTACCAGTGGTCTGTTCTTCATCCCAAATACTGTCTCAAAGTTTTGTCCACCACCTTTTATTTTCCCCATCTGCCTTTCATCAGCCTTTTCCCCATCTTTATGTCTCTATGATACTGCAGAACGTGTGTTTGTAAGCCTGTGTAGCTGGACTCGTGATTAGCATTTGGGTCCTTTTAGCTTTAGCAGGACTGTGTGGGCGTGCAACAACTCACCAGTGTGAAAAGGCGTTTCTCCTTGCCCAGAGGAAGCCCCCTGAAAGGAACAGACGACTTTTCACTGTCCTGTCCAGGAAGGAAAGCCAAGGACTTGGCACGCCATGGACTTCTGAAGCCTCTCCATGTACCACCTAGACCAGTCCAGCAATCACGTCAGTGCAATGCTTTACACTGCTCCAGGAGATTACAGGCAGAAATTGCTTTGTGGGGAGAAGGCGAATCGTCTTCGGAAGAGATATGCAGGAGAATCAGCATTACTGTAGGG
>NW_010198284.1:349616-353542 GCF_000695765.1 Mesitornis unicolor
CTTTGTGTATCTTCCCGTAGCTGAAGTTCAGTCAGCCTTCACTGCCTTACTGCTCCAGCATAGCAGAGGTTCTTTTATAACCCAGCTTTTCAGTTCTGATCATTAAGTGTTAAGACCTGGGAAGGAAAATAATTGTAGAAAATTGGGGCAATATAAGCCATTTTCTAGCCAAAAAAGAATAAATGCAGATGCGTCTCTGATACAATGAACGTAATATCACAGCTCCATGCTGGTCACTTATTCATATTCATAAGATCAGCTTCTTTCGTGTGGTTTTCTCTTCTCTTTTTCTTCTTAACGCTTGAGTCAGTTTTATTGCTCATAAAAATCGGTGACTGATGACCCCAGCCAGAGCGGTGCAGACTGCAGACAGCTGTTGTCCAGGCTCCCATCCGCTGCTCTGCTGGTGACATGGTCATGATTTGCAGCGCCTCCCTTGTTTCAAAGTCTGTGGCTCTTTTCTGAGGAGTCATTGCCAATTCTGACAGTGACAAATGCTTGCCAAGGAATAGTGAAGCTAGTTTAAAGTGCAGAGCCATGTGTTACTAGTACACTTGACTGCATACATACTCTGCTTTTGGTGCCAGCAGAAACCCATCTTAATTGTGTCTCCTGGAAAACATGCAAAACAGTCCAATGAGAATCTGAAGCATCTTTTCTTCTATTGAAAGTGAGAATGAATGTGTGGAAGTAGTGAAAGGGATCGTTTCCTGTCTTTGGATCCTTGTTTGGGAGTTCTCTGCAGACCCCCCCTGCGGTGGAGGAGCATGGTGAATGAGTGCCTGTATCCAGGTTGCGTTTGATAAAGACTGAGCCATGTCCTGTGCAGCCTGGTTTAGAGGTCCCTTACAGCTCCTGGTTTGAATCCTGTTTGATCTTGCCTGTTCTGCCCCACCAACTAAGGACTGCGCACGAAAGTAGGGTGTCTGAAGGGATTAATGGCCTCTTCATTAATAACCGTACATTCTGCAGCGCTCCCATCTGCGAGAGGCTTTTTCTGGAGAAAGAGTACCCAGAGGACAAGGTCTACCCTGCTCTGACAGTAGTGAATAGTCCTCCAGGACTCTTTCAAGCCATCTGCCCTGGAATAGGTCGTGCTTTAGAGGTAATGACCCAAGAAGAGAGTAGTTGCAAGAAATCGGAAGCATAGAGCTCCTAGATGCTATTAGAGCAATAAAGTAGTACAAATCTGGCTAGCCTTGGAGAGGGAATACACACTGCTTCAGCCAACAGAAATGCCTGGAAGAAGTAGAACCCTAGCGACCAGGGGAGCAATAAGTGTGCCAGTCACTTCAGCGTGTGAGGCAGGACACAGCTCTGGGGCATCCACAGAAAGTGAAGCATTTCCTTATGATTTTTCCTGTATTCAGCTGCTGTCCTGGTGGTTTCAGCCAGGAGGGCATCACTCGCCCCTCCGCAATAATCCCTTGCTCCTTCCCTCCCTGCCTCAGCTGCTCTGGAGCAGCGCGGATCCCGCGCCTGTCAACACGGATCAGGGGATGCTGCCCGCGTTAGACGGAGCACAGAGGAGGAAAGGCCAAACGCTGCCCTCGGAGCTATTCCCAGCCCTCCCATCGGCTGCGGTGCGCGCTCCGTGTTTGTACTGGAAGCAGCACTAACTAAACACTAAGGCGCTATCTGCTACACGAAAATAAAATGCATCCATGCTTTCGGGCCATTATGTGATCTGGTTCTCCCTCTTGCTTTTAGATGAGTATAAAAGAGAAGCTGCTTGAGGTTTATTAACTAATAGCCAAGGAAACCTGTTTTGAGTGTCAAAATCTCACGAGGCGTCTCTTCTTCAGCAGAAGCTAATCTGGTATTTTGCTCAGCGGAGATGGAACAGGCATTTAACCCAGCTAATCAGAAACATCTCCTGGCACATTTTTATGCTTGCAGCTTGATAATAAGGCGCTGCTGCTTTGGCCTTTGCATCCTGTTAGTTTGCTTTAATAACCTGTATCTCTCCAGACAGACTCTGGGCAGGGGGATGCTCTCCCTCGCATTGGGTTTGCATTCCAGCCCCTGCCTCTGCTCTTTCTCCGGGGAGATGCAAATCTCATAGTGTTTTACTTTCTGCTTTTTGGTCCATATGTGACAATTGTGTGTCTGATCTCCACAATTTTGCACAGTTATTGCACCCCAGGGAAAAAGGGAGCCAAAAAAACATATGGGGCTAGAGAAAACAGTGTGCTTCACTGCACACGGGAATATTTCAGAGACAACAGACTCCTTGGTATTTTGCAGAAAAGATGTGGGCTCTCTGAAATCTTCTGGAAGTGAAATCAAGGCTGTGATTTGTGTTTCCTCAACCAGAAATGCAAGAATTATTCTAAAATCAGTGTTTCACTTGTTAAGATTTTAATAATAATTTATACCATTGACAAACCCCAGTTGCTCATTCACTAAGGACTGCTTGTTTCAGAATAAAATCAGTTATTTTTTTTCTACTGATGATGTTGGTTTCCTGGGCAAATGGGCACACAGGTACAAACACCTGTGTACACACTGGGGTTAGAAGTTACAGGCTGAAGTGCTCGTGTGAAAACAGTTATAGACCAGCACCCTGTCTGCCCTGCATCCACCCCCACCTCTCTCCGTGGCTGCTTCTCCAGTGACTTGAAACAAGCAATTTTCTGGTCTCATCCTTTTCCGTTACCCAACCCTCCCCGTATCCGCACGCAGATTCACTGCAGCCTCTTGTAGCCTTAGCAACTGCTGCCGCTTAAGGTTTGTATACTGAGGGAAAGGTGGTGGGTAGGGGAAATGCCAGGGGACACAAAAGAGCATCCTAAAATGAGAGAGAAGGCAGATGTTAAATTGTCTGAGATGCCTTTCAGGAGCCTTGATGCCAGCTATCAGTAGTTATTACTACAAACCAGACATGAGTTTGCAAAGGGCTCTTCTGAGGCCCCATTTCCTCAGTCAGTCAGTCCCAGGCTGAAAAGTGGACATTGTCTAAACTGGGGGCCCAGCAGCATCCCGAGATGCCTGCTCCCTCCTGGAGAGGCACAGAGGAGAGATGCAAGAGTAGGAAACGGTCCCAGTGAGCAGAACTTGCTGGAACATTCATCCAGCAAGTCTTGAAACCCATCATCAAAAGTAAGTGATTGATCCACTTCATCCTGCTCTCAAGTTTGAGCCTTCAGTCCCACCAGTGCTGTCCCATCTGCTGTCACCAGGAACCCCTGAGTCATGGAAGGAGTCACCAGGACAGGGATGCCATGGCCTGTGCACAGCGAGCTCAGCTGTAGGGGCTAAACTTGGGATATTCACAGCAATAATGAGCAGGGGGAAAAAAAAAAGAAAGAGTTTGAGGCATGTCTTCACCTAATGTGCCGGTATCCAGTATTGGGAAGCAATGAACGTGCTGTGTTAGGGATGTATGTAAGACATGAGTGTATTTTAGTGTCATGGTTGTGACTGGAGAAAACCTGCAGTCAGATTCCATGGTGATTGCCTGTTTAAAAGAGCTGCAGAAAGTCTTCCAGGCATGAAATACATAATAACGTTAATGACGTTAATGATTGTAGCGAACTTTACTGTGTGAAATACTCAGTTAATACGCTGTTACTCCAACATTGTGCGCAGCAGAGATATGCTGGACTGGGTATTCAGCTATCACCATCGTGGGCCTTACACACTCACAAAACGTGATTATCGAGTATAATTACATGTTTTGAGGCTATTAAGGAAAAAATTTGTCGTATGGCTGTGTTAAAAACATGATGCCAGCCTATCAGAGCTTCTCGGAGTATAAAATAACAAATTACAAAAAATAATTGCTTTTCTTAAGTATCATCAGCTTAAAAAAATCCTGTAAATCCCTACGTAAAGGTTTGTCTTTTTATCAAACACCTTCTTAAGGCCTTCATTACCAGGAGAAGCCGTTCAAGGATTTTTGTAGTATTGACTCAAGGGAAAGA
>NW_010198284.1:353573-365365 GCF_000695765.1 Mesitornis unicolor
CCCCAAATACATCAAAATCAGGAACATTTTGCCTGTTTCATATTCATAGTTTCTTCTTTATGTGTGACTGATTTATTCTGCTGCATGCCCCCAGGGTCTGCATTGTCCAAAATAAAGGCTGCCAAAAAAGAAACAAAAAAAAGAACAGGGAGCAAGTAGGGTGGGGGGTGTTCAACCGATGCTTTTAAATGCTGGGAGACTATTGCACATCTTGCATCCTTGTGTGTGAATTCACCTTATGGTGTTTCTTAACAAAAGCACGCTCACTAAATAAATAACTTCAGCACAATGCAAGACATCGTGCCTGAAAATAGCAAACTGCTCCGAGACAATTACTCCATGCTGTGAAATCCGCTCTCTCCAGCTTCTGCATTGTCTGAAGTTGTACGTGTGCTGCCATAGCATGTGCTTGCATTACAAAGCGCTGTGACTGTGCAGCAGAAAGTACAAATGCATAGAAAGCGAGCACCCGTGAGTATTTTAGGTTCTGGTTTTGCCTAAGAGAGCGGTTTGGTTTTCAGGGACTTTTTTGCTATGTGGTGTGTATGGATGTTGAAAACAAAGGGAGCGCAAATTACTTTGACAAAGTCAGCGAAGCTCCGGCTCTGCAGAGTGGGCTCTCCGTGGCACACACAGTGCCCGAATTGCAGAGGGGCAGACTGCGAGGCAGGAACTTACACACCACTACGTGCAAATAGGTTTCAGCAAAGGAACTTGACAAAAGGCACCGCTCACAAGGCCGCCTGCAAACTTTGCCCAGGTGTTGAGGAGTGGTTCATTATGGGCTGCTGTGAGGGATCTTTCTGCCATGAGAAGCTATTGTTAAGCGCCCCGACAGATGAGAGCAGACCCTTCTCCTTCCACAATAGCTGCTCACACCAAGACAGACTCATTAAATATTCAGTTCCAGCCTCGAGCAGCTCATTAAGTCAGCAATGAGCAGTGACGCTGGTGTTGGAAAACCCTGCCTCAGTTAACATCACCATGCAGAGTCTCCTCGGATCCCTTGATGTTATTCCGCTCAGTCCCTTTTCTGTGATGACCAGCTTGTGCTCTCTGCTTTGCATTAAATACAGGTAAAAAAGAGTCATGTGGATTTCAGTTCTCCTATTCTTTCTAGGCCTTTTCAGAGGTGAGCCCTGGGGCCCAAGCTAAGTGTCTATTGCATTTTTTTCTGTAGCAGCATATGTAATACAAATTTGCAGGAGGAGGATGGGATGAGGATTATATGGCTTTACTGGTTGTTTTTCTAAAGAAAACCCAAACAACACAGCCGTAATATTTGAAGGATAACATTGATAGCAGAACATCATGACATGCAGCAGTTACAGATGCTGCTTTACTGTCTGTTGGCTGTTACACAGCAGAAACTTTTGCAGTAAGTGTATTTTCCCTGGAAATGCCAGTGTCTGAGGTGGATTTTGGCTTGGATTGTATGCTGAATGTGTTACTTGTGTGCAGAGTTTCTTTCTAAATGGTGTATTTGAAACCTCTTTTGCAACCAGTAACTTACATGAGTATAATTTAATATTAAATAGTATTTAGCAATAACATACAGGGGCATTTATGATGGGGGGATGTCAGATGTCAATGAATTCGCTCACTCCAGAATCTGAGATTAAAACTGTAATTGTGGAAAATGCACACGTGTTTTCCTGCCTTGATGTTTTAAAACTGTAACATCTGAAAGGATGGAACAGAAATGTTGAAGCGGAACAAGTGCAGAAGTTTTCAGCTGTTTTTTCAGAGAGCAGATTTTCACACCCTGAATCTGTTGTTTTTTTCCTTTAACAGAAAGTGTTTTCAGACTGCCCATTTCTATGTGGAGGACAGCAGTTCTCCCCGTGTGGTCCCCAATGAAAGTATTCCCATTATACCTATTCCAGGTAAGACGGGTTTAATCTCCTGTGTTTGTGCTGCTTGTAGTTTGTTTTAATTGCATGTGGAAGAGAAGGTTATGCTTGTGATAAATCGTGGTTTTCTGGTAGAAATCTGATGTATTGCTGCTGCTTCATTTAGTTTATGGTGCTTTGCAATGGGGCTCTGAGTGCCAATGCTGTGTTTTTCCATAGGTACCTCTCCCTCATTGTTTTAATAGAAATTTCAGAATAACCTCTGTAAAATGTCAAAAACATGAGCAGCACTTCTTAAAAACATGAAGGCTTTGCATCTAGGGTGAAACCAGCAGCTGCATCAGGACAGGTTGTGGACGAGGGATGTGCAGCTCCACTGCTCTCTCGAGACCGGGGGACTTGCCCCCCACTTTCAGTGGTGTCTGCAGGGTCTCAGGGAGGAAAGCAAGACACAGGGATAAGCAAACAATCTCAATTAAAGTCCAAAGCCATCTGTTAATTTGATATTAATCAAGTTACCGAAGGTCAAATGCTCCTCTCAGCTACACCGAGAGCAAAGCTAGAGGCAGAGTTTAGTGCTCTACTCTTTTCATGAGGCATTTCCCCTGGGAATTATTAAGTGCAGGATCCAGCTCCCTTTAAGCGCTGATGACAGAGAGCAGCTTGGTGTTACAGTGGCCTTTGCAGCCGCTGCCTTGTTTGATGTTGCTCAGTTTCACAGGCAGAATTAAGATACCCAAAATGTTATGTTGACCTCAGTCTGTCAAATCCTTGTACTTTGCTTCTTCAAGGTGTTTTAAGCTTCCTTGTCATATTCTGTGATTTGTGTCATTGGTCTAGGATTCAATCTGCAGCTAATTAGATACATTTTAGCAAAAGACATTGAAAGCCATCTCTGAGACACTGGAGAAACACGCGTCCTAGAAAAGTGGAAAAATCCAGTTACTTTTTCCTTGATTTTGTTCAGTAGACATGTAACTCCTCTCTAGAAAGAGTCTTTCAAAATACCCATGGGAACTAATATGAAAGGTTAGCTATTACAGTGCTGCAGGAAACATTAGGCAGTTTGCCTCGCAGTCTGATGCTGTGCCACTGAAAATAAAAGAAAACATCTCTGCTTCTCTCTGTGGCAAACTGAGGTGCACGTCCTGGCCACCTCACTTCGTTTTAGACCATGATGAGTTTTCACTAAAGAACCTGAATAGTGTAAGAGCTCCATTCTTCCTACACTAACACCAGGAGGAGCTCTTTCCTGTTGGAGCTGCTTTTGGCAGTCAGTGTAAAGGTCCCACCATGCCTGTGCTCGTGTGATGCCTCCTTCGAGCTTGTGAGGAAGGAGAGGATGGGATAACCTGGACTCTGTGCTGAGCAGTGTCAAAACCTGGAGGATTGCGAGCACAAGGCAGTGGGAGGAGAAAAATTCTCACCTCAGAGAGAAGTCTTTTTGGCCAATGTATAGCGTTTTTTACTGTAATTGAGACAAATTTCTTAGATAAAGAAACCAGCAGAAAGCCCCATCTTTTAACACTGCGATATATGTTGCTGAGACAGTGGTTCTTCCCCATTTCACACATGTGTTTTGATGGTCAGTCCACTAAAGACTGGTTGGCACGTGTATAAATGGTAATATAGGCTAAAGTAGTTCCATGAAAGCAGTGCGGGTGGCAGGTACCACAAGGCCAGCGCATACACCAGTGCGTTTCCAGCAGCCACTCCAGCACGTAACAAGTGGCTGAGCATGGAAGATTGCCTTCTGGGATCATCTTCCCATGACTAAAGCAAGCCAAGCTGTTGGCCCACTGCAGCTTTGAGGTTGACGTGATGCTGCCATCACTGCAGTGCATGCTGTGGTCTGCTCAGGTTCAGTAATGCTAAGAGCTGCTCACTCTCGATGGTAGGCACTGCGGATTAAGGCATCTCCTAACCAAGTGCTGCAAGACACCTCGAGAAGCTTTGTAATCAAGAACATTTAAGGACTGCTGATGGGCTCTAAGGCATGTGAAGAACTGACCCTCAGGCAGAGGTTTAGTCTAGTTGGGTGCAAAGGTGGATCCAGCCCTTGAGTTCCCAATCTAATGACAAGATTTTTGTGGATGTAGTGGACGTTTAGACACCTGCATACAGACATCCAAATGGAGGTGCCTTAATCTGAAGCTGAGTCATGCCCAGAAATTATTAAGAGAGAATGAACTGATGAACCTGAAGATCTTGGTGCTGACAGTAAAGCTATTCAGGCCACCAAAAGCTAAATCACCCTCTGGAAATGGCTCTCTCTGTGTGTAGTGACTATGACCTACACAGGGAGTCTGTAATGAGGCTCAAAGTTAGTAAATATAAATTCCAGCTATGTTGGCTTTTTCCAAAGATGGAAAGTACTGCCTGGAAAGATCTTGAAGCTCCTAAACGTTTTCCTTGTTTGGAGATGTAGAAGAAGCCTGTTTTCCCCCATTTACCTGTTGCTAAATGAGAGTTTTCTCTGATGTCAGCTGCTGCTCCCACATAGGCAGCCCACTGAAATGCCTTAAAAACGTTAAATGACAAAATTATCCTTTGAACTGATTGCAGCTGATGACATGATAAGCCTCTGAACTTTTCCTCTGGAAGCTGCCGGAGGGTGTGAGAAAGTCTTGCTTGCCATGTTGATCCTAGAAGCAAAATATAAGTGGCATTTTCACAAAAGCAAGTTTTTCAAAGTAACCTTGTTAGGTTGTACATCCCTATCCTTACAAAAGAAATTTGAATAGATCCCTGTGGGACCATGTGTCTACCTCCTACAGTTCAGTGGACCAACTCCTGCTCTCGGTTATGTGCAAGCAGCCACACTGATGGCAGTTGAGAGCAGCGTGTCTGAAGACGTTCAGTAGATTTGCCAAGGCCCATCGACAGCACGCAGAGAGCTGCCGGTTGGAGGAAGCTGAGTGGGTTTGGGTTGGCTGCTCCTGGTCCAGGTGTGGGGTGGCTCTGCCAGGTGTGTGGGAGCCAGGCGCAGCGACGTCCTGATGCAGCTCGAGAGGATCCAGAAGCGGCGCTGGTGTCTCTGCACGTCACTGCTCTGCTCCGTGACACATCAGCATGCTCAGAGGTAGCTTTTGTCTTTATTTCTGCACCACATTCTGCTCTTGGTGAGGCAAACCCTCTGTTTTCTCAGGTCTATGAACTCTAAAATCAATCTGCCAGCTACCCACAACAGGCACACGGTACAACTTCTCAGATCCAAAATCTAAAAAAATCTTCTTGTAAAGGAATGATTTTACCCATTTTCTATTCCACTTCCCATGGCGTACGTGCTTAATTATTGTGCACGAAGCCACATCACCCATAGGCGTGTGCTTATCTCTGCAAATCTGCTCTGAGACCCAAATCATTATCATTATTCATAATTATCTGCACTGCTTGATCTAGAGAAACACAGGACAAAGGAGATATCATTAACTGAGTCACCCACTGGATATTACAGCTGAGGTATAAATCTAAACTCACATAAGCCTTACACCTGACAGTAATGCATCTGTAATCAATGGCAGATTTCTGAAACTCCCCTGCCGTTCAGCCCAACAGAATTATTTCTCCATGTCTTCTCTCTTCGCCTTCACACTCAATTAATTTTGGCCACGTTCATCTCATCTTTGCCTGGATCTCTTCACTATAACATTTGGACTTGGCAAGATCTCTTTCTCGGCAAACCAGCTCCTGTTCCTGTTTAGATTTCTTTTTTTTCCCATAGCTGGGTCAGTATCTGGTTAAAACATTTCCAGACTTGATCCTTTTCGGTAGAGTTGAATAAGTAAGAACAACAACAGCATTGTAGCTGCAGCACTGCAAAACAAAGTGCATCCATCATCAGTTTTCTTTTCTTCTCATTGCAAGTCGTGCTCCATGACAGCAGTGCAGAAGTGCACCTCTGTGCAGCTTAGATGATATCAAATAGTGGAGCCAGCACAAATTCCACTTCTACCCCCCCTCCTCCTATCCTTTGCTTCAGAGCTTTCCCATTCCTGGGTGGTTCTTTGTACTGGACCCTCCTGTGGTTTTACTGGTTCCTTGCCTGGCCCATGGGCACAGTGGCCGCTCTGGCACTTGGTGTCAGCAGGACTTGCAGTGAGATCAGTACAGAGATCACTGAGCCTTGACCCTATGGCAAACCTCAAATCTCTGCATAGTCTTGACCACAGTCCATGGGAACATGGCTCATAACAAACACAGTGGCTGGCCAGTGCAGCTGATTCATTTGGCACGTTTTTCCAAATGTCTTTCACCATTTTTAGTGCAAGTACAATGTCTCAGATGTGATGCCAGTAACTTCAGCTGTGTCTAGACTGCAAGGCTCAGGAGCACTTCCCACTGCTTGGATCAAGGTGCGTGCAGTTTTAGGTGTAAAGGGCAGTAAATGAATTCTTTAACTGGTACTGGAGTTTATGAATACTGTATTTAAAATAACGAGTGGCAGAATCTGATGGAGAAACACTCCCATGCCCCTTGAGATGACCCAGTGTGGGTGAATAAGCCCAGGAAGCAATAGAGTAGCCAAGTACATTGCAGTGAAAAGTTGTCTTGACCACCTCATGGAGTCATGAGGGTTGAAATTGTGAGGATGTGAAGGCCAGTGCAGCCATGAGCCTCCTTCATTTCCCTCTGTCTTCTCCTGGTTACAAGAAGCAGTCCCATCAATAGTCCATCTTATTAACTCTTAGCTTCTGTTAAATCTCTGCAGAATTTTGAAACCTTCTTCCTTATTCCTCCAATAACCATGGTTGCCTTTAACTTTTCCTGACAAACATCAGTGGTTAGACTTGATGTGTTTTTTACAAGCTCAATTCCTGCATTTCTGATATCTTCTGGTAGCATCCACCTGTTTCTATTAAGAGACTGTAGCAAGAGGTATTTCATTCGACAAAGACATTGCATGTTCCCAACACAGCCTTGGTATCTTACTGTTTTCTGCTGACATGTGGCTGTCTCACGTTGCATCCCAAGAGCTGAAGAGCAGAGCACCAGGACACATCTGTGGCCACTAGGACACGTCTGTGACCACTACAGGAGCAGTGTCTTCTGTGCCAGACACTGGTGAAGCACAAGGGAAAGTGCTAACTGCAGCTGAGGACTTGCTTCTCAAGGGCATGAAGCTCTTCACTGAGCACTGAGGTAGTGCTCTTCAGCTGTTTAAGACTTTATTTCTGCTTTCTGCTCCCTGCGGATTTATGTTCCAGCACCATATTGTGAATTGTACCTATCTTCAGCTTCAATTAAATTCATGAATGCAATACTGCAAACACAGCCATCCTCTGAAGCGAAAAAAAAAAAATCAAGGTATTTTAGGGTAACATCCACCTTCCTTTTTCTCTGCTGCAAACTGCTGCTGCTGCAGCACGTTGAAGAATTAATGGTATGATATCTAATCATGGTACTTGTAATGGAAGCTTTGGGTGTTGGCTGAATCACCCAAAACTATGTTTTCATGGTGGCCACGTGACTTGCAGGTAGATCCTTTTCTGAGAGCCATCACACCGGGCTGCAGAGCCCTCCATGTGCTTAAATGTAAGGCATGGATGTAATTGATGGCACGATTGGGACCTGGGGATGGAAATGTGTGAGATTAAAATTGTGTTCCTTAGCAGGCGATACCAGGTAAGATCATACTTAATGTCTGTGCTAAGGGAAAATTCACCTTACTTCATTCTCTTGGACTGAAATTGGTTTTTTGCTTAAAGGGAAGAAGTGCATTGCTATTACATTTATAATTAATGATAACCTAATCTAAGATTTGTACAAGCAGATTTAAACTGAGCTCTTATTTTGACACATATAAAATTTTATCATTAACATCTTTATATTCCTGACTGACACATGGCTAATAGCATTGTAGTAGATTAAATCTTGAAGCAAGAGGGATGAACGTAGCTACAATATTACACAGGTGATTTTTCATATGCTGCTTTTTCATGTGTCTCCCCTTTATCAAAACCTGCCCGTGTGTTCATTTGACTTGATTATAACAAATAGATAGCAATTATCTTGCTGGAAGGACTTCTGTGTTTTTCTTTCAACGTGCCCACCTATCCAGGACTTTCAAAAATATTCAAGTGTTTTCCACACCTTTTCATTTTGAAAAGCATTTTTATTAAAAACAGTACTTGATGAACACATGATTACAAAAATATGCATGTTAATGAGGAATAGTGTTCCCAGTAATGAACTCTTGGTAATTCCTTATTTATCTTAATTTATTTTAATTTATAATTTGTCTTAATTACCGAGGTCAGTGACTTTAGGAGATGCCAGCCTTAAAGGGCTTCAGTGGGCAGTTTGGTTTCCTAGGATGAAACCTACTGTATTGCCTTTTTAGTTTGTATGCAGACATCATGTCCACAGAAAACAGACACCTCAGCACTAAGGGGTATTTAATGACTTTGTTTTATCATAAATTAATTGATACTCATGTTACGCAAATAAAACTGCTCCTATATTTCAGGCCATTTTTTTTCTTACAGCAAGCAGTGTGATCAGTCAGAAAAGATATTTATTCCAAACGAAACACCATAGCTTCAGTAACACTCTTATTTTAAATAGTTAAGCAAGAAAAGCCAATGTACTGCAGAATTACACTGCTCTTACTAGTTGAACATGTATGATTCAACTGCATTACGTCTAAAATGGTTTGACAAAAGCTGGGCACCACCCATGTTTATGTGTGGGATTTCTCATGGAGTCCAGTATTCGTGTGAGTTAGGGCAGGGTCTGGCTGTGGAGTTGTCTGCTCAACCATCTCAGATTCAGTCAGTGCCAAAATTTGAGCTGCGTGTGGATTTTGTGACCCCGTAAGTGTGTGCGCTTCGGAGCATGCACTCGGTCTGTACGTTCAGAGGGGTTTGTCTGAGCTTTTCTGTGGAGGTGGACACCTGACCTCAGTGGAGTTGATGGAAGTTTCTCAATAACCTGTACTGGGGCAGAGTTTTACCCAAAGATATGCTATGTTATAATCCTTGCAATGTTCTTTATGGTCAGCCACTTTTCTAGAGACAGACCACATACAGACATATCGGGGCTTTACATCCCTGTTTAGTGCTCTGTGCTCTCTCGTATCACGTGGTATGGCTGCACGGATCATATTTAAATCTAGTAAGAGTGTCCCATTGCTGGTTGTGGAAATGAATCTGCTGGAATCGCACTCCACATGGTTACTTGGTTACAGTGCTGCATGTAAAAGCAAACATTTGCTATAGCTTGGCAGCCTTCATGCTGACACATATTGTAGCTTATGGAATGGCCATTAGGCTCAGTTTTAAGTAATATTCATCCTAAATACTGAGGCTAGTTATTCCAGCTGCTTGCAGAATTTTTCTCTCCCTCTTTGTAAATAACAAAAACCCATGAAACCCACTGAATGTGGTTAAAAAAAATTAAATATCCTAGGATTGCATTCAATGTTCTTTTAGCAATGGAGAATAAGAGGGTAGAACATGAATTGACATCCCAGGGTTGCATGAAAGGAACAGAAAGGTGCTTGTATGCTATGGATGTGGGACATTTGTAAGCTGTCTTATTTTTCTGTTAGTGAAGAGGTCACATCCAGTGGTGAGCCTGCTGGTGGGTATTTCCAATTCAGGAAAACTTTTAGCAGAAGAGAACTGTGAGGATATGCTATGGAGAACGGATGCTCCATGTCACTAACAGTGTCACTGGTTTTGTGATTGTCATAAGCCAGGCCAGGTTTGTTCTGCATTCAGAAAGGGCCATTTCCTTGTCACTTCACTATTCCTCGTGGTAATGAGCAGGATCAACCCATCTACCCCAGGAACAGCTAATCCTTCTTCCCCTTCCCCACAAATCAATTAATCCTTTCTGAAGCCATCAGACAGATCAGTGGGCTAATTCGGTCACTGCGCAGCCCCTTGGGCAGGGAGAGGGGAGTGGGAGAATCCCCTCATCCTTTGGCTGAAGCCAGCTGTGAAGAGCACGCGGAGAATTGATGGAGGTGCTTCCGAAATGCAAGGCATGGCACAGGGATGTGGAGCAGTGCAGTCAGAGGCTGCTGTGGGAGCAGATGGGCCAAGCCACGTGACAGCTATGGCACATGAATCCAGGTGGCTTTGCAAATGAGAGACTGAAGCACAGTGACTAACAAACAAATGGAATAAGCTTTCACATTAAAAGTAAGGCGTGAGATACCAGGAGTATACTGGATTTAGCAGACTGGGTAAGGTAATAGCTGAAAAACAGAAAGCATTTGCAAACAGAATGAAAGACATGGGAGAATCTTCTTACCAGGACTTCTTCATGTGTGTCAAATGTCTGCAACACCAAAGCTCCAAACTAGACAAAGGTAATACAAGAAAGGACTTTGGTTTTGACCTTCTGGATTATTTCCTGACCCAAAACCATCTATTCCGGTCCGATGCCACTAAACTATCCAGTGAGCTCTCAGGCTATAAATGAATCAAAATGAATCTGAGATCTTATTGTGTGGAAATGCCATCTCTGATACGATATCCCATTTTTCTTTTGAAATTGGCCCCTATTGCTTCAACATTACAAAGGCAGCTTATTAAGAGAGAGATAGGGGAAAATCCTTCCTGGTAGGATTACTAATTATCCAAACTTTAAATGTAACCCTGCTCTAACATTATTGCTTCTATACGCTTTGGGCTTCTTTTGAAGGTGGCTGTCCTCTGTAGAAAGGTATTAAGTATTGTGCATTGACAATTGCCATTTCTTAGAAAATGAGGTGCAAGTGAAGGTTTTCCTCTTTTATCATTTTCTGAAACAAGCATGACTTTCTTCTTGGCATCCTCTCTTTGTGGCAGGAAATGAGCTGCACTCTGGTCCGCTTTGGTTTTGTGTTTTTGATACTCCTCCTCTCAGACACTTGTCTTGGACCAGCAAGTGAAGGTGGGAGCTCCACCAAAGTGTTAAAAATCTGGCATAGTAATTAAACATACCTCCTCCTGTCAGCCTCAGTAGTGTCTGATTATAAAGAACACTATTTTTATTATGTCTAATAATAAACGTATATACAATTATTGTAAAGTTCTGGGGACCTTTGCCCCTGTCCACCTAAAATTACTTCTTTCTCTGCATAACACAAAGGGTTAGTACATTAGTACGGTGCCAGATTCAGCTCATACTTATAGTGACGTAAATCCAGAGTCACTTTATTGACACCGATAAAACAGATGGCTAAACCCAAGCTAGACAGAACTGTAATTATAGCTGCGGTGTTAGGGGTAAAGGTATGTTATTAAAACATTTCCCTCTTTTCTTTGAATAATTTGTAGGTCTTGCAAAATGTGAGGATCATACTGATAATATCAAATGTCACTCTAGCTTCTGGGTGGGAAAAGTATATGGTGCAAAAGGGGATATGTGCAGAACAACTATGAGAGCTCCTAATTAGCCATTATAGGATTCCAGTAATCTCTTCAATCGACTAAGAGAATTACAGCCATTGAAGTCTTATTTGTCTTAAGATGGAAAGAAAGCTTAACCAAAGCCTTTGGACTGACAGTAGTGCGAGGAAAAGCACATTCTGTGCACCTAGCTACATCTGTTGGTTTTCTTAGAGAAGGTCACAACCATCTTCAGATAACACCAGAGCAGGTATCATTCCAGGGTGCTGAGGATATTGGTACATATTTTACTGGAGGTCTGACAGCTGCCTGTTGTTAAGCACGTGTATACCCCAGCTAAAGGAATCTCTGTTCCTGGCTGGGAGTTTGGGCTTGGAGGTCACGAATAGAAAAATGCAGGCCCAAATTACTTGAGCACTTTTCTGATCCTTTGGTTAATGTCATAGCCTGTATCTTAGGGACAGCTGCTTTCTCGTGGCTGTCAGTAAGACAGGCGTGTGGCCGTGTCCTGCCCAGCTGCAGGTTGCGGGGGTCCCTCAGGGGGTGGCCTCCTCCTTTGCACAATCTTCACAGAATCACAGAATCCCAGAACGTT